>NC_057803.1:256613253-256852503 GCF_018294505.1 Triticum aestivum
CCCGGCGGAGAGGATCTGGCTGGATGTGTGACCAGTGGTGAGTAGAGATAGAGTGTGGCCACCGTTGTCGAGTTTAGATCTGGAGAGGACGAGACAGTGTGAAGAGAGCAACACTAGCAAGCAAGCGCGGAGGCTCCTGCCTATATAGTGGAGTACTAGTTTTCTTTTGTCTACCGGCCGGAGCCGGCTTGACCTCGGCAATGGCTATCAAGAATTCTTCATGCACATGCCCCGGAGGCACAGTCGTCGTCATTTTGATCTGAAGCACCGGATTATAACATATAACACGAAAAAATGCCACATGACAAGAAATCATAACCTCACTGCCCGAAGGAGACAAGATGAATCCCGACGGACAAACTAGATGAGGATCAAAGCTCAAATTAAAGATAAACTCGTAGAAAAGGGGTCCGTCGATAGATGTCCAAATTAACATAGCTGGCTTGACCTAGATGGCAGCCGAGTAGTCCTCGTGCATGTGCCCCAATGACTAGCCCAGCTCAGTTGTCGCTGTTTAACCCTCGTAGTGATCCGAAGCACATGACACCTAATTTTGCGAGATGACAAGAAACCTTTTTTTAGGTTTCTCACTAGAACTACAGCCATGTAGAACATAGCCTGCACGATATGTAGATGATAGCCAATCCAGGCGTGTCTGCTGGAGTCTGGTCACATGCATGGACGAACTGATCTTCTGTGTCTTGCAGGGATCGTCTAGGTACCAACGTATGTACTACTTCTATTAACTCACCCGGCTTGTGGGGCCGGGGAGTGTGCCTATGGTCGGTTCTCAATTGCTGTCCACATTGGTGTGCAAACGCAATATGACGCGCGTTCCATTCGGAGAGCGGTGTGCCAGTCCGACCGACCGTCTGGGGTGCGACGCGAACGCGACGGGCGTGTTGTATACTCCGTACATGTGTACCGCCGTTTTCTTGAGGCTTTGCTCCATGGAGCAATCCATGGATACAAAATTAGTATACTATACTATTTAAAAGTCGAGGGCGGGGCTTTTCCCGCGCGGTAGGCGGGGTAGTTCCGCCTAGTCGGTTCGACAGAGACGCGAGAAGATGAGGGAGTAGGCTGCTGCAAACGTAGGGATGTGTGATTTGAAAGTGAGTTATTGTTGGACAGGTGGGGCCCGCTGATTTGACTTCCCATTATCATTTTAACTGCGGCGCTACGACCGGCTTGAGTCTCCCGATTCCTGACCACCTCCATACAAGTGCATCTCCCGATGCTCCACCATGTAGAGGCTGGCTCTTGCTTGAGAGCCCAATCCTCCACTTTTTCCTTACCTCTTTCCCCCAGATATGCAAAAATGCCATGTAAAGAGGGCTTATAGCCCACTGTTGTACTTGATCCTATAGGTGCTAAGCCTGCCACATAGGCATAAAGTCTGATGTAGCAAGTTAGTTAAGAAGAGACAGACTAGTTTGGTGACCCCAGGAAGAAACGGTGATAAGCGCGTGTACCTAGATGAAGCAAACTTAGCAACAAAAAACTAAGCACCTATGCATTGGGGACTTGAGTTGCTAAGCCATTTTATGCACATAGCACCTCATCTAAGCACCATTTCAATGGAAGAGCTCACTCCTTGGCAAATGCAATAAATACTACGAAGAAAGAGATAGAGAGAAGTAAACAAACAATACTCTTATAGCCAACCTTATAGCTAACCTTGTTGTATGAGTGACTAAGTGATGACTATGTATGAGATGCCAACATCAGATAGCCTAACGCACCGTGTTAAATCTCCAAGGGCGCGGCCGCATGAGCGAGGCGACGGTCATGGTAGGTGCAACCATGATACGGGCTGCTGGCAGCCCTTGGATCTGAGATCAAACGGTCGCATGCTAAGTTGCTGAAAATTTGCAGAATAACCCTCCAGGATAGGATATTCGCCCATAGGTCTAGAATCACGCCATGCAACCGTTCGATCTGAGATCCAAGGGCTCTCGGAAGCCCGTATCATGGGAGAATGGAAAGCTTCGTATCACCTATAATTTTCCCAATGCTTGAAATGACATCAAAAGCCATTTAATTGGGCGTCGAGTAGACATGACATCTAATTGGGCCCCCATAGTACTGTGCATGAACCCATTTATCCATTAGGCAAGCCACTACCTTGCCATTCGCACCCCCCACTCGACATTTTACAATCGATAAACAACTCCTAGTCGTCCCGTCCTTTCACATTACGGCAGTTCCACTAATCCTAACCCTCCTCCCAAATCCATGGCGTCCCAAATCTCCATGATCGGCGGTGAGTACAAGGTTAGAACCATCACCGGCGCTGAGCTCGACATCATTGTAAGGCCCTCGATGCGGCTATATCTCCCACGTGTCAAAGCACGACTTAGAGGCATAACCGCATTGAAAGCAATGTCGCAAGTGAGGTAATCTTCACACAACCCATGTAATACATAAGGGAAAGAGATACATAGTTGGCTTACAATCGCCACTTCACACAAATACATGAATAAAGCATTACATCATCCAGATACAATCAAGGTCCGACTATGGAACCAAAATGAAAGAAGACTACCCCAAATGTTACATAGATCCTCGATCGTCCCAACTGGGCTCCACTACTAATCAACTGAAAAACGGAATATCATAAAGGACATGATCTTCATAGAGCTCCTCCTTGAGCTTGGTTGCGTCATCTGCATGGTTCAAGGGCACCTGTAAGCTGGTTTTGGAAGTATCTGTGAGTCACGGGGACTCAGCAATCTCACACCCTCGTGATCAAGACTATTTAAGCTTATAGGTAGGGAAAGGGTATGAGGTGGAGCTGCAGCAAGCGACTAGCATATTTGGTGGCTAACATACGCAAATGAGAGCGAGAAGAGAAGGCAAAGCACGGTCGAACAACTATGATCAAGAAGTGATCCTAGAACAACCTACGTCAAGCATTACTCCAACACCGTGTTCACTTCCCGGACTCCGCCGGAAAGAGACCATCACGGCTACACACACGGTAGATGTATTTTAATTAAGATAAACTTCAGGTTTTCTACAACCGGACATTAACAAATTCCCATCTACCCATAACCGCGGGCACGGCTTTCGAAAGTTCAAATCCCTGCAGGGGTGTCCCAACTTAGCCCATCACAAGCTCTCACGGTCAACGAAGGATATTCCTTCTCCCAAGACAATCCGATTAGACTCGGCATCCAGGTTACAAGACATCCTCGACAATGGTAAAACAAGTCCAGCAAGACCACCCGTTGTGCCAAAAAATCCCGATAGGAGCTGCACATATCTCGTTCTCAGGGCACACCGGATAAGCTAAGTGTACGGGAGCCAACGTAACCCAAGTTGCCAAGGGACGGCCCCGCATGGTGCTCCGGGTTGGACCAACACATAGAGAAGCATTGGCCCGAGGGGGTTAAAATAAAGATGACCCTTGGGCTGGCTGACCCAAGGGAAAGAAAAGGCTAGGTGGCGAATGGTAAAACCAAGGTTGGGCCTTGCTGGAGGAGTTTTATTCAAGGCAAACTGTCAAGGGGTTCCCATTATAACCCAACCGCGTAAGGAATGCAAAATCCGGGAACATAACACCGATATGACGGAAACTAGGGCGACAAGAGTGGAACAAAACACCAGGCATAAGGCCGAGCCTTCCACTCTTTACCAAGTATATAGATGCATTAATTAGATAAGAGATATTGTGATATCCCAACAAGTAAACATGTTCCAACAAGGAACAACATCTCCATGTTCCAACAAGGAACAAACTTCAATCTTCGCCTGCAACTAACAACGCTATAAGAGGGGCTGAGCAAAGCGGTAACATAGCCAAACAACGGTTTGCTAGGACAAGGTGGGTTAGAGGCTTGGTTTAACAATATGGGAGGCATGATAAGTGGTAGGTATCGCAGCATAGGCATAGCAAAAGAGCGAGCATCTAGCAAGCAAAGATAGAAGTGATTTCGAGGGTATGGTCATCTTGCCTGAAATCCCTCAAGGAAGAAGAACGAGTCCATGAAGAAGACAAACGGACGTAGTCGAACGGGTCCTCACAAACGCGACGTTGTCGGAACCAACCCGAAGAAGCAACATCGGAAAGAAGCAAACAACATAATAAACAACCATCACCTCAACATGGCATGATGCACAACCAAGTATGATGCATGTCCGGTTTAAAGAGGCATGGCATGGCAATATGCACAATCAAAACTACAAGTTAAATGGAGCTCAATATGCAACGAGTTGCATATTGATGAAACACCACAACAATTATTTAGTTCTCTCTCGTTTAGGTACCCAACAATATTAAATGTTGTTAAACATGGCAAGAGGTGAGGCATAACAAAACTACACCATCTACACAATTTAAATGGGGCCGGATAGAACAAACAACAAATCCGGTAAATCCCCATATGCATTAGCAATTTAAAGCAAACAACAATTTAAACCATTTTAAATGTTGTTATCATGATGCGGATGACATGTGCAAGTTTATGCAATTTTTATGAAAATGTTAACAAGAGCATATTATGAAGCATTTGTCATCGTGGCGGAAATGAAAGGGGTGCCACAGCAACGATAACGAAACTGGTGCCATGGCAACGTACCGGTTCCGGTAACTCGATTGAGATACCGATGCAAAGGAGAAGTGTGCGGAAGCATGCAAAAGATGGTGGGGTGATCCCGGTAACCGGGTTCCCACAGATTAGCGGTAGAAGAGTAGGACCAAGCAAGTGACAACTCAGGCACGGTGCAAACACGAGCATCTCGACATCGCAAGCATTCGGTCCAAAGATCATCGTCTCGGCGGTTATACCTTTCGGAGCGTGCATTATCGGAACGGATCAAGTTCAAAGCGGAGAAGGGGAAGTAGACGTTCTCGGGACGTTCGTAGTGGAAGTAGTCGTTCTCGCGTCCTCTAGGGTCGGCGGTAGAGGTTCTCGTGATCTCGACGAGGGTAGTGGCACATGTTTATTGAAGCACGAGTTTCCGTAGAAGTTCAGGGTCACGGCGAGGAACTTGATACATCGTTGAACTGGGCGTCCGAGGAATCCCGCATAGTCGCACACGAGTCGTAGTCGAACTTGATGGTTCCGTTACATGGTCCTTCGGAGACGGTAATGGTACACGTTTTCGTAGAAGGACTTGACGAATCCGAGTCACTTGGGGTCGACGGTAGTCAAACTTGAGGGTTTTGGTTCATGGGTCTTCGGCGTCGGGAATCGTTTTAGGCGCCGGGTGACGAAGTACTTGGCGTTCTTAGGATTCCGAAGAAGGCGGTAGAGGTACTTGGCGCTCCGGGTCTTGCGGGGTAGTCGAACTTGCTGATCCGAGGGGTACTTGGTGGTCCCGATCTTGGCATCGGCAGATGTACATGTTGGTGGTAGTCAAACTTGGCGTATCCTAGGACTTCGGTGCTTCAGTAGTCCTACACACATTAGGAGAGGACTCGGTGTATCCATGTACTTGGCGGATGCATGCAGCAGTACAGGGCTGGCAGAGGCGACACAGGGCCCACGCGGAAGGTTGAAACAGTCAATGGGCGAAGCTGGACTTGGTGCTGGCTCGCGGATCCATGTAGCGAGACAAGGCAGGGGTGCAACGCGGCGGGACTGCAACGGCTTGACGCAAGAAGGGCGCCGCAGCTCCGAGAACATGGTGGGGCGGCAGAGCCATAGGGGAAACCGCGATCCACCGGATCCTGGCAGAGCACGCCGGCGGCGACGTCATTCGGTGGAGAAGCACGGAGCGGCCACGGTGATGGTGGCGCGGAAGGCGAAGCTAGCGAAGGAGCTTGAGGGCGCGGGTGCCATGGCGCTGAGCAATGAGCTACTGCTGCTCGATGCAGATAGAGGCAGCCAGGGGACGGAGTTGGAGGAGGACCGCGCTCCCGCGGTTGAAGACGAACGGCGACGACGTGACACTCCAGTAGGCAGCAGGGCGCGGGGACGGCAGCGCATGGTCGCCGGCGCGATGCAGGGGCACGACAGGGACCGATGCAGGGGCGTGCCGGGAGAGGCTTGGTCGTCACTGATGGCTTGGAGAGGATTGAGCGCTGGGGCTCCTCCCCTGGTTCGATGTGGAAGAGAGGAAAGGGAGACGAGGGGAGGAAAGACCGAGGGGATCGGCTCCTGTCTCTGCGAGCGCGTGCGTGGGAGGCGAGGGAGGCGAGGGAGTGAGATGGGATCGGGAGAGGGGTCGTTCCTCTCTCTCTGGCGGCGCTGGAGCGAAACACGAGAGGGATAGGGGGATCGAACGCAGGTAGAGAGAGGGGGTTAGCTCAGCGCTAGGGTTAGGAGGGGTGTGGACTGCGGCTGGGCCTAGGTGGGCCGGCGCGGGAGGCCCGGTTGGGTGGAGGATTGGGCCTAGAGAGGCCTAGGTCTCTCTTCTCCCTTAAGACTCTTTTTAAAAAAAACCTTCTAGAAATCAGAAAACCGCAAAGAAAGGAAGGAGAGAAAAGAAAGGATTAGAGGAAGCATTTGGGCATGCAGAATATTTTCCCGGACTCGCAAAAATATGCTTGTTCCGAGAAAATAGAAAAGGCCATGATAGAAACATTTAAATTCAAATCCATTTAAATTTAATTCAAAAGGTTGAACTAGGACAGGTTTTAGGAGTATCCAAAAATGTTCGGATTTTTGGTGGAGCTCCGGAAAAGCGATGAAAGAAATAACGGGCAAAGTTTGGAGGTGCAACTTGAAGCATAAGAGGCATGGAATTAAATTGCAAGTGTGTTATGGTGATTCCAAAGTTAATGGAATATTTACATATAGCTCCCTAATAATAGTAGGAGACTTAGAATATGTTTTAAAGAGAAGTCACCATGTGCATTTCCCTCAATTTAAACGGATCGAAGATCCATACGGTTTATTTAGAAGATTTGCAAAAATTAATGACATGATGGCATGATGACATGATGTAATGCAAAAATAAAAGGAGCAAGCAAAAAATGAAACACACAGAGAAACCCGGGAACCCTGGAAGGCAATTGAAGCTCCGGTCTTGGGGCGTTACAATCATCTACACGCGTTCTTCCGCAAAGGTGAAAGAATGCCTTGCTCGCTTCAAACGCATGTTCGAAAACTCAAATGATGAGTGGGTCGCTGGGCTAGATGTTGAGTACACCACAGTCATGGGAAGCGAGAAGAATCTAATGGAGGTAGAGAAGAATAAGCCCGCCGTGATCCAGGTTTGCGTGCATGACTTATGCTTGGTCTACCACATATGCCATGCTGACGTTGAGTGCCAGGATTTTAAGAACATCCTCAAGGACTGCCGAGTCAAATTCGTTACTGTAGACTTTAGGAACGACAAGGAAATCCTGGGTGGGATAGGCCTCGTTGTAGGTGACCCCTTCGACCTCCAGAAGAAAGGGTTGGTGCCCTCCCGTGATCAGCCTTCAATGCTGACCATGTGATGAGGACATGACTACCTTGGATACAACCAAAAATATTGCATGCATGCATATTTGTCAGGTGATTTCTAGTGCAAACTATTCAATAATCTATTTATGTTATCCAGAACAAAAATACTTCACACAATTTTGTGTTTTGTCTAATTGTAGGTGTATGGGACATTTTTACAATCCACATATGAAGATAAGGGAAAAAGAGAAGTTTAGGTTCTGTTCAAAAAGTTCTCTCACGTCACTTTCGGGCCAAGAGAAGATAGAGTCCAAGTCTCTCACGTTCTGGATTCAGATTCGGACTACAGAGACATACCTGACTCAAAACGTCAACAACTTTTCATACGAACTCCAAATTGGGTGATTCTTTTTTTTGGAAAGTAGATTTCATGCTCTTTCCAACCCAATTGGAATCACCTTCAAATTCGTTTGGAGCATTGAGATATCGACGAAACAATCTGACGCTGCAGCAGAATCCGAGTCAAATAACAAGTCCAAAGGTGTTGCACCACCTCCACTTGGGCCCATGAGCCTTGTACGACCTAGGGTTAGTTTTAGGCTGCCTTGGGACGTCCTTCCACCTCCTTGGCCACCACCCCTTGCTCCTATATAAGTAGATCCATCTAGTAGCTTTTTCCTTGGGATTTGTTTAGTTAAAAGTTAGTCATTGCAACTTCGTGTACTTCGTTTGTGTCCAATGACCAGACCAAGACCGCTTACGGATCCCCACCATTATCAATACTTCCTATATATTCGCAATATTCAGATTGCTTTATCATATTCTTGCTGGTTCTTCGATTGCTTGCAGGAATAGATCTTCGTGGTCAGGCTGACCGTGCTTCCGGCATCATCAGTAACCTTAGGAGATTGGTTTAGCGATTGCTAATGCGCAACGTCGTGCACGTTTGTAGTCAGATCGTCAAAGTCGTCTCCACCAAGTCGATAGTTATCATCTCATCGAAAGATCGGGACCTTCGCCTCTATCTAGTGGTATCAGTTTTCAGGTTGCTCGGTGAGAATTTCCAATTTTTCCTAGATTGGATTTATTTTCTTACCTATTGTCCAATAAAAAGCCACAAAAAACTTAGATCTATCCATCCTTTGTCCAAGCCAGTCTGAGCCTTTGCAATTTTCTTTTCATTACTAGCATAGTTGAATTATCGGTTGCATCGTCGTGTCGAGTTGCTGGTCTTAGTGTCTAGTTCGTTTAGAGTTTCGAGTTTTGTTCACATTAGTCACGCCACCGCTGCATCATTATCCCTTCTGTTGTCCAGCACCCATCCATCAATTTCCACCACGTGCTACCCACCGTTCATTGTCATAATAATAGTTGAGATCGTTCACATCTTCGCTTGATCCAATCTGCATCTTATCTAGTTTGTTTTAGAAAGAGGGAGAAAAAAATCAGAGAAAAAAAATAAAAAAATGTGAGGAAAACAAAGAGAGGAGAAAAAAATTCAGATCTATCTAGACTCAATCTCGTAGTTGAATTTGGATTGGAATCTGTTTTGTGCACTGTTCAGTAAAACAGGCATAACTTCCTCATACGAAGTCCGTTTTGGCTCCACGAGTACTCAAAAAAAGCTAGCGACGAGCCGCATCTAAATAGTTGCAGAAACAAGTTTAATATTTGGCACCTTAAAATCGGCTTCTAAATAGGTCTTTTTGCCCTCCGAAGTTCATGAACATAGCTTATTCCAGTTTTTCAGGCCAGTTTTAGAATTTTTTGACTCCTCATATCAACTTGGAATTGAGTGATTCCTTTTGTGTTTGAAAGCTTGAGTCAGTACCATTCTTGAAAAAAAATATCAAAAAAATTTCCACAAACTTTTCTAGAGGGAAGTTGGAGAGAAAGTTGTTGATATATCCTGCTTGGCTGTTGTTTCACATCATTATCTTTACTGCTATTGTGATCTTCACTTATATCTTGCTGTCCAGAGCTACTTCATATCCTTTATTGATGCTAGTTGTGCTACGGCGTGACCTCATTAGTGTTCTAGGCTCGCATCTCTAGTTCGGTCTAGTTTAGGACCAGCACAGTACCGTCGTTGAGCGTTTATTCAACATTGCATCTTTGAATTGATTATTGCTAATCTTTTGCTATCATATATAGCCAACCTAGCTCCACATATTTCTACACCGTATATACGTACATTCCCCTGGCGATCTCTTTACTCAATCTTTAGAGTTATTTGACACCGCTGGTTGCCGATCACCACCATCTGCATGGTAAGAACTTGTAAGATATTGAGATTTGCTATACTGTGAGCGTTTTACCACCACTTCCAAGTAGTTCGTAGGAAAAAAATTGGATTCTATTTCTTGTTTCTACTAATCATGACAGGATCCAGAGTCAATTCATGGGCTTTGTCGATCGTGGGAGACGTGCCACCACCTTTGCAAATACCACAACCGTCACAAGAGGTGCACAAACATCCAAATGCACATGACTAGGTTAATGTATCTATACCACCATTCAATGGCCGTTTTAGACCTGCTTTATATCTTGAATGGGAGTTCAACATAAAAAAAATATTTGCTTCCCATCATTTTGATGAACATAAAAAGGTTAAGGTTGCGGTTGGTTCTTTCACTGGTTATGCTTTGGTTTGGTGGAGTGAATATTGTCGGTTACACCCTGATTATATACCTACTACTTGGGATGATTTGAAACTTGCCATGCGACGTACTTTCGTTCTCGCTTATTATACGCGCGGCATGATTAAGAAGTTGCAACATTTAAAACAAGGTAGTGACACTGTAACAAAATATTATGATGATTTACAAACTACCTTGTTGCATTCCTCTTTAGAAGAAAGTGAAGATGATTTTATGGATAGATTTTGGGGAGGATTAAACCGTGATATTCAAGAGATAATAATTCATGAAGAGTGTTATCCTATGGACCATTTGTTTTGTCTTGCTTGCAAAGCTGAACAGGAAATAAAACGACGTGTTGCCCATGAGGAGAACAAGCGCATGGTGCACATTCCAAGAGTTGATATGATTGTTCCTTCAACTACTAGGCATACTATGACAACCACATCCGTTGTTGTGAGGACTACATCACCTCCACCATGTGACACATCGCCCCTGAGAGTTGCTACATCATCTGAGTTGATCATAAGAGGTAATGATAAAGGTACTGATCTTCCATCTCTACATGAGAATGATGAATGCCTTGTCAATTTGAATGCACCATCTGATGAGCTACCCACTACTTTGATTGTACCACCTATTTTAGAGGACTATGTTGATAATTTGACTTTGCCATGTGATCAAACAACTGAAATACCAACAATTTTTAGTGCACCCATTGAATTAATTGTTGATGCAAAAGAACCAATGTTTAATCATTTTGATATGACCTCTAATCTTGGTGATGATTCTATGTCCAATGACTTATTGCGTGTTTGCTTATTTAAGCATGTTGTAGCATTTAAATTTGATGCAAGTAAGGTTTATTCACCAATGTTGGGATGGTTTAATGATGAACATTGTCATTCTTCTGAAATGAACAAGAGCTTCACTTATATGTGCAAACTGAGTTGCAATATTTTCATGCCTTCTACTTCTTGTGATAATTTTTGGCTTTAGATTTTATGAACTATGAAAATTACTCATGTATACATGTGTTATATGTGCAAAAATCAAGGGAAGTAAAAATGGATGACATATACATATACAACATGTACACCTTGTCTCTTTTGTTTGCCACATTTCAGATTAAGCAACGCCGAGGATGGCTTTGTTTTCAAAAAGGGGATGAGGATGAGGACATGACTACCTTGGATACGACCAAAAATATTGCACCATGCATATTTGTCAGGTGATTTCTAGTGCAAACTACTCAATAATCTATTTATATTATCCAAAACAAAAATACTTCACACACTTCTGTGTTTTGTCTAATTGTAGGTGTATGGGACATTTGTACAATCCACATATGAAGATAAGGGAAAAGGAGAAGTTTAGGTTCTGTTCAAAAAGATCTCTCACTTCACTTTTGGGCCAAGAGAAGATAGAGTCCAAGTCTCTCACGTTCTGGATTCAGATTCGGACTGCACAGACATACCTGACTCAAAACGTCAACAACTTTTTCATACGGACTCCATATTGGGTGATTCTTTTTTTGTTGGAAAGTAGATTTCGTGCTCTTTCCAACCCAATTGGAATCACCTTCAAATTCGTCCGTAGCATTGAGATATCAACGAAACAATCTGATGCTGCAGCAGAATCCGAGTCAAACAACAAGTCCAAAGGTGTTGCACCACCTCCACTTGGGCCCATGAGCCTTGTACGACCTAGGGTTAGTTTTAGGCTGCCTTGGGACGTCCTTCCACCTCCTTGGCCACCACCCCTTGCTCCTATATATGTAGATCCAACTAGTAGCTTTTTCCTTGGGATTTGTTTAGTTAAAAGTTAGCCATTGCAACTTCGTGTACTTTGTTTGTGTCCAACGACCAGACCCAGACCGCTTACGAATCCCCACCATTATCAATACTTCATCTATATTCGCAATATTCAGATTGCTTTATCATATTCTTGCTGGTTCTTCGATTGCTTGCAGGAATAGACCTTTGTGGTCAGGCTGAACGTGCTTCCGGCATCATTAGTAACCTCAGGAGATTGGTTTAGCGATTGCTAAGGCGCAACATCGTGCACGTTTATAGTCGGATCGTCAAAGTCGTCTCCACCAAATCGATAGATATCATCTCATCAAAAGATCGGGACACCCTCGCCTCTATCACCCTGGCAGGAGCCATGGTTCATCCTTCGTACGGTACACTGAAGAAACCTCCATTCAGGTTTCATCATGCATGGGAGTGGAATGTACTAGATATAGACCACATCTACTACGCTGCAATGGATGGTACCTTTGTTTCAATATCTACAAGGGTTGGATGAAGAGTAAGTGCCAAGTGTGTGGTTCAAGCATAGAAGTATCGGCAAAGAGGTAGAGGGACAAGGACGAAGTCGAGGACGTGGATGAGGAGTCCGACTAAGGTGGAAGTGCCATTGCTCATGGTGGTTCTAATGCAGTGTCTACCGGATTAGTTGCTTAGTTTAATTTCATTTGTGCTTAGTTTTATTTGAGGGGTGTGTTGTGCTGAGCCCCCAGCAGAACTATGTTATGTTTCTTCTCATTATATTTCGTACATTTCATCTTTTAGTTGGTATAGTACTACCACTCGTTTCTTCACATTATATACGTACAATATATATGGCCAACATCATATAGCCAGCAGTTTACTTGTCAAAGAATTTCAGGGTGCTTAGTTTTATCAAAGAATTCCAGGGTGCTTAGTTTTATTTGAGGGGTGTGTTGTGCTGGAGACCATTAACTTATCATTGTGAGAATCGGCTTATTTTTGTCATGTAACATGGTCAACGGGTTTGACGTGAAAATAACAATCTCTAATGGCATTTCTAATATACGCCGCCTCCCCCAGATTTTCTTTACAGAGGCAACATAGAACTATATGAGTGCCCTGTTAAATTTTGGAATTATTCCGGGTTCGTTTGGCCTTTTTTATACATTAATTGAGTTTCTGGTCATTTAATGTGCATAATTCAAATTTGAACTGCAAGCACATGCTCCCGTGCACTAAAGTTGATTGAAAAATCACATGTGTGTCCTCGGGTGAATTTCTAGGTCACATGTAAGAAATGGGAATGAAATTCAAACATCTGGGCATCGTGGTTCAGCCGAGAACATTGAGAAGCTTGGTTTTAAAATTCTTGTAATTCCAAAACACGCCTGAAAATCATGAAACTTGGCATGGTGTCATGTCATGGTACTACCGTGATGTGGTAATTTTTTTTGCAGAATAGGAATAAGTTTTGGTATAAGTTTCTTGCAAACTGAAGCTTCTCTCAAGAAGGCTCGTGGTTCTGAGAGGGAACGTGTCACCTTTGTGTGCATAATTCAAATTTTAAATACAAGCGCATGCTCTAGTGCACCAAAGCTGGTTGAAAAATCACATGTGTGTCCTCAGGTAAATTTCTAGGTCCCATGCCAGAAATGGGAATGAAATTCAAACATCTGGGCGTCATGGCTCAGCTGGAAACATTGAGAAACTTGGTTTTTTAATTCCTGTAAATCCGAAACACGCATGAAAATCATGAAATTTGGCTTGGTGTCATGACATGGCACCAACATCCTGTGGTAATTTTGCTGTCCGATTTGTGAAGGCGCACACATTAACAATCAACAAAGTCATTTTGGAACAAGTGTTGTCACGTTACAATCGGAAACACAAGTATTGTTGAAACCGTGGGCGTTCTATTTACCATTTACGTGCCACCACGCGTCCCCTTTTTTTATTAGCTAGGAGGCGTCGTGCAGGGTAGCTATTTGAGTACGGGAGGCGTGCGAGCCCTTTGACCTCCATCTGCCGTCCACCTCTCTCCCAAGGTCTCCATTAATGGCGCCCAAGCCTCTGTTTAATGGTGTGGCAATGTCTCACTCCACTGAGAATTAAGAGGGAAAAAAGAAAATCTGAAAAGAAATTTTTTCACGGATCTTGATGTAAGATCCGACGGACCTATACAACATCTACTGTGACTTATAGCAAGACAGATGAATGTGCGGGCTGATAGAGGCGTGGGTCCCGATCTTTCGATGAGATGATGGATATCGCTTTGGTGGAAGTCGACTTTGACGATCCGACTACGAACGTGCGAGGACGTCGCGCCTTAGCAATCGCTAAACCAACTCCGAGAGGTTATTGACCACGCCGGAGCACGATCAACCTGACCACGAGGGTCTGTTTCCTGCGAGCAAACGAAGAACAAGCAAGAAACTAAGATTGCAATCTGGATATTGCGAATATAAGATGAAAGCTTTATTGATCAAGGTGGGGTTCTGTGACGCCTTTGTCTGGTCGTTGAACACAAACGAAGTACGCGAAGTTGCAGCTATGGCGAACTTTTAATCTAAACAAAACCCAAAGTCTAAACGATGCCCTAAGGGCTGTATATATGGAGGAAGAGGGGGGGAATTTCGTGGCCCTTGGTGGAGGGGTCCGAAATCAACCCTATCTCTTGTTTCCCCACACATACGGACTCTAAAAATAGCCTATACTTATGTATTTCGAAATTACATGGGCCTGGCCCAATAATAAGGTGACGCAACACCTAAAATAGCCTCGGGACGAAATTTATGAAGTGGCATCTTGTATATTTCGTCCAAGGCTTCATGCACCCATTATGGTGGCTTCAAAGTCCTGAAATCATCACTTGTAACTCCGTTCTTGTTCCCCTTGCGCATGCCATCATCTCCATGCTTGTTCTTGCTCCAATGTTCATCCTTCTCCAAGCTAGGCCCTTCATTTGTAAGCAAAACAAATGTATCCAATTTAGGCCGCATCATATTCTCATGAACATTAGAATCATTACCAAGAAACGAAAGTACCTGGTAATTTAGTTGGCGTGCGCGAGCTCTAGTAATTGGTCCAGTACGTATAGCAGCAGGGCCTGTGGGTGTAACAATGGTATTGATGTCCTCATCATCCTCCCCTTCTTGAAATGAAGTCGTCCTCGACGGAAACTCATCTTCCTCACCCAAATAAGGCTTCAAATCTGCCATGTTAAAAGTGGGACTAACCCCAAAATCTGCAGGCAGCTCAAGTTTATATGCATTATCATTTATTTTCTCTAACACCTTAAAGGGACCATCAGCCCGTGGCATGAGCTTTGATTTGCGCAAATCAGGAAATCTATCCTTACGCAAATGTAACCAAACAAGATCTCCAGGTGCAAACACAACATGTTTTCTACCCTTATCTCCAGCAAGTTTATATTTGGCATTCATACGCTCAATGTTTTCCTTAGTTAACTCATGCATTTTTAAAATCAATTCAACACGTTGTTTAGCATCAAAATTAACCTTCTCCGAAGATGGAAGAGGCAACAAATCAATAGGTGCACGAGGTAGGAAACCATACACAACTTCAAAAGGGCACATCTTAGTAGTAGAATGCAATGAACGATTATAAGCAAATTCAATATGAGGCAAGCATTCTTCCCACATTTTCTTATTACTCTTCAAAACAGCCCTAAGCATAGTAGACAATGTTCTATTGACTACTTCAGTTTGGCCATCAGTTTGGGGGTGACAAGTAGTACTAAAAAGCAGTTTAGTCCCCAACTTAGCCCATAAACATCTCCAAAAGTGGCTAAGAAATTTAGTATCACGATCTGAAACAATAGTATTTGGCACACCATGCAAGCGAATAATTTCACGAAAGAACAAATCAGCAACATTAACAGCATCATCACTTTTATGACATGGTATAAAGTGTGCCATTTTCGAGAATCTATCCACGACAACAAATATGCTATCCCTCCCCTTCTTTGTTCGAGGTAAACCTAAAACAAAGTCCATAGATATATCCTCCCAAGGAACACTAGGTACAGGCAAAGGCATATATAAACCATAAGGATTGAGTCGTGACTTAGCTTTTTGACATGTAGTGCAGCGAGCAATAAAACGCTCAACATCCCATCTCATCTTTGGCCAAAAGAAATGTGTAGCAAGTACGTCCTCCGTCTTCTTCACGCCAAAGTGTCCCATTAATCCTCCTCCATGCGCCTCCTGCAACAACAAAAGACGAACGGAGCTAGCTGGAATGCATAGCTTGTTAGCACGAAACACAAATCCATCGTTAACAACAAACGTGTTCCACATTCTTCCTTCTTTACAATTCTGCATTACATCTTTAAAATCAGCATCATGCACATATTGATCTTTGATGGTCTCCAAACCAAATATTTTGAAGTCAAGTTGTGAAAGCATAGTATAGCGACGAGACAATGCATCAGCAATAACATTTTCTTTTCCCTTCTTGTGTTTAATGACATAAGGGAAAGTCTCAATGAATTCAACCCATTTAGCATGTCTACGATTCAGTTTAGCTTGACTTTTAATATGTTTCAAAGATTCATGATCAGAATGTATAACAAATTCTTTGGGCCATAAATAATGTTGCCATGTTTCTAAAGTCCGAACAAGAGCATATAATTCTTTATCATAAGTAGAATAATTCAGACTAGGCCCACTCAATTTTTCAGAAAAGTATGCAACAGGTTTGCCATCTTGTAATAACACACCTCCTAATCCAATTCCACTAGCATCACATTCAAGCTCAAAAGTCTTATTAAAATCAGGAAGTTGGAGTAAAGGAGCATGTGTCAACTTATCTTTCAATACCGTGAAGGCTTCTTCCTGTGCAGTACCCCAAAGAAAAGGCACATCTTTCTTTGTAAGCTCATTGAGAGGTGCAGCAATGGTGCTGAAATCTCTCACAAAACGCCTATAGAATCCAGCGAGGCCAAGAAAACTCCTCACTTGTGTGACCGTTTTGGGCTGCGGCCAACTCTCAATAGCTTCAATCTTGGCTTTATCAACTTCAATTCCCTGTGGAGTAACAACATAGCCAAGAAAAGATACTCGGTCGGTGCAAAAGGTGCACTTCCCAAGGTTACCAAACAAACGTGCATCACGTAGAGCAATAAAAACAACACGTAAATGTTCCAAATGTTCTTCCAAAGATCTGCTATAAATCAATATGTCATCAAAGTAAACTACCACAAATCGTCCAATGAAAGCACGTAAAACTTCGTTCATTAATCTCATGAAAGTACTAGGTGCATTAGTTAACCCAAAAGGCATGACTAACCACTCATATAATCCAAACTTAGTTTTAAATGTTGTTTTCCATTCATCTCCCAATTTCATACGAATTTGATGGTAGCCACTACGCAAATCAACTTTGGAGAATATTGTAGAGCCACTCAATTCATCAAGCATATCATCTAGCCTAGGAATAGGATGACGATAACGAATAGTAATATTATTAATGCCTCTACAATCAACACACATACGTGATGTACCATCCTTTTTCGGCACTAGAATAATAGGAACAGCACAAGGACTAAGGGATTCGCGTATATAACCTTTGTCGAGAAGCTCTTGTACTTGACGCATAATCTCCTTCGTCTCCTCTGGATTGGTACGGTATGGTGCACGGTTTGGCAGTGAAGCACCGGGAATTAAGTCAATCTGATGCTCAATCCCTCGAATAGGCGGTAATCCCGGTGGCACGTCTTGTGGAAAAACGTCAGCGAACTCCTGCAAAATGTTAGTGATAGCAAGAGGCAAAGAGGAAGGCACGTCCTCGAATGAAAATAATGCCTCTTTGCACACAAAAGCATAGCATACAGATTTGCTGAAATCTAGCTCATCAATATCAGATTTGGTGGCAAATAAACATGCACTTTTCAATTTAATTTCAGAAGCAACACTAGATGGTTTATTATTAGGCTTTATTTGTTGCTCAAATTCTTTTGCCACAATCTGATTTTCACTCTTATTCTTCTCCTGTTGTGCTTTATTAGCTCTATTAATATCATCTTTCAAAATGAAATCAGGAGTCATAGGAAGCAAAGTAATATTTTTATCCTTATGAACAAGAGTATAGTGATTGTTTCTACCATGGTGTACAGAATTTTTATCAAATTGCCATGGTCTACCAAGTAATAAGGAACATGCTTGCATAGGTACCACATCACAATCAACATAATCAGCATATGTAGAGATACTAAAATGCACACGAACAGTACGTGTTACCTTAACCTTGCCGCTGTTGTTGAACCATTGGATGTAGTAAGGATGTGGATGTGGTCTTGTGGTGAGAGAAAGCTTCTCCACCATCTCCATGCTAGCCAAGTTGTTGCAGCTCCCTCCGTCTATTATGACGCGCACAGAACGTTCCTTCACAACTCCCTTGGTATGGAACAAATTGTGCCTCTGATTTTGCTGAGCTTGTGTGACCTGCACACTCAAAACACGTTGAGCAACTAAACATTCATACCTGTCAGCGTCTTCAGGAGCCATGTATTGCGTCTCATGATCAGAATCATCTCCACCATGTTCTTCACGTGTAATAAGAGCCAATGTCTCCTCATCATAGTCACTAGCGGACTCATATCCACCATCCGCAGTAGCAATCATCACACGCGGAGATTTGCATTCCCTCGCATAATGACCTCCTCCCTTACAACGACGACAAATAATATCACTTGTGTGCCCTGTTGATGCCATGGAAGAAAAAGAGCGCTGTGCAGGCCCCGCAGGTGCGCTCTTGGCAGATAATGGTGGTTGTGCCTGTTTTCTTGTATCACGGCTGGAGGTGGCACCGGATGGAGGTGCTGGTGCAGTTGAAGTAGAAGATGCACGTGGTGTCCATGATGAAGGTCGGCCTGCAGAAAAGTTAGTTCGCCCCAATGCTTGTCGATCCTGCACTTCACGTTCAGCTTTACAAGCAAGATGGAATAAACGAGTGATATTAGTATACTCCTTATAGTCTAGAATGGTCTGAATCTCTCTATTTAATCCACCCAGAAAACGTGCAAGCATAGCTTCATTCTCCTCAACAATACCACATCTAATCATGCCAGTTTGTAATTCCTGATAATATTCTTCTATAGAATTTTTTCCTTGTCTTAAACGCTGCAATTTTTGAAGCAATTCACGTTGATAATATGGTGGAACCCAACGCGTACGCATAGCAGTTTTCAAAGCAGCCCAAGTAGTTGGAATAGGATATAATCTACAATGTTCAGACCACCATACACATGCAAAACTAGTGAAAGCACAAACAGCAGCAGCAACTCGTCTCTCCTCAGGATATTGTAAACATGTAAATCGTTGTTCAGTTTCTAACTCCCAAGTAAGATATATATCAGGAACATATCTACCCTCAAATGGTGGAATATTCAATTTCAGTTTAGGAATATGGACATCATCTCGTACCTGAGGTGGTGGTGGTGCAGGCCTACCATTACGAATATATACCTGAGGTCGACCTGCTGGTGGTGGTGCTGGTGGCTGCTCGTAGATCTGATTTTGATCAACCTCATCCTCATAATCGCCCGCATACTCATCATCCTCCTGGGTACCAGCAACAGCAGTAGCAGGAGCCACAGAAGTATCAACAGCAGCACCAACAGTTTGGCCAAACGCAAGAGGAACACGGCTCGCTCGGCGAAGGTCTATTTCGCGACGTGGAGGTAGTTGTTGTTGTTGTTGTTGGAGAGGTGCGTTAGGTGCAGCGGGTGGTGGTGGTGGAAGACGCGCGAGCAATTCATTAAATCTGTTATCGAGCTTTGTTTCGAACGTCTTCTCAAGGCCAGTGATCTTCTCCATGGCCTCTTCAAAATTGTTCAGCACATCTTGCACCTGTTCAGTCATCATTTGCTGAAACTTATCATGAAGCTCCTTGTTCGATAAATTCTCCCAGTCAATCTCGTCGGCTTGTGGTCCTGGCATGGTTAGCAGCAATAGAAACACACAAGAATATGATCCTACAGACTACGAACAAGTGGTGGTGGTGGGTGTCACAAATCCGTCAAGCAAAACTCAAATTCTTACCAGTTCTTACCCAGCAGCAGGCGGTGATCGGCAACCGTTGTAGTCAAAAACTCTCAAAGCTTGGATAGAGCGATTACCAGGGAGAGTCAAACACACGACGTAGATGTATGTGGAGCTGGGAAGGCTTATAGTATGGTAGCAAAAAGGGTCAGCAATAATCAATTCAGAGATGCAAAGTTGAATAAACGCTCAACGACGGTACTGTGCTGGTCCTAGGCTAGACTGTGCTAGAGACGCGAGCCTAGAACACCAACAAAATCACGGCGCGGCACGTAAACAAGGGAAAAGCACACTCTGAATTTTTTTCTTTTCGCTCGTTTTTTTTTGCGCTCTTTTTTTTGCGCTGCTTTTTTTTTGCGAAAAATCACTATAATGGCGAGTGTCTCAAAACTCTTCCTAGCTCAAACGGACAGGATGGGCACGAAATTTTTTCGACCAATTTTTTTTTTTTCGACTGCCCGGACCCAAAAACTGGAAACGGGTCAAAAAAAACTTCCTATAATGGCACCTGTCTCAAAACACTCAGAAACACCTAAAAATAGGATAGCCAGAATTTTTTTCGAAAAATGTGTTTTCGAAAAATTTTGGGCCTAAACGGAGCGTGGCTACCCGACTCTTTTTTTTTCCGAAACCTACTCCGGCAAGGAAACACGAATCGGAATCTAGATGGATCTCAAAAACAAACCTAATATGACAAGAACTCGGATTGGTGGTGGATATATGGTGGTAGATGGCAGCGGTGGTGGTATATGACAGCTGTGGTGGTATATGGATAATGGATTCGAAGCGGTGGCGGATAAACGGTGGTGGTAGATGGCAGGGGCGATGATGATGGTGCGGCGGCGGCGTGACAACTTATGACCAGAACTCGAAACTCTAAAAGACTAGACTCTAAGACCAGCAACTAGACACGACGATGCAACCGCAAATTCAACAAAGCAAAACCCTAAAAAGATTATGCAAAGGCTCAGATTGGTTCGGATATGATGAACTAACCCTAAATTTTTTTTGTGGCTTTTTCGTGGACTGTAGGTATGAAGAACAGACTCGATCTAAACTACGAAAAACTGTAAAATCTCACCGAGCAACCTGGAAATCTGATACCACTTGATAGAGGCGAGGGTCCCGATCTTTCGATGAGATGATGGATATCGCTTTGGTGGAAGTCGACTTTGATGAGCCGACTACGAACGTGCGAGGACGTCGCGCCTTAGCAATCGCTAAACCAACTCCGAGAGGTTATTGACCACGCCGGAGCACGATCAACCTGACCACGAGGGTCTGTTTCCTGCGAGCAAACGAAGAACAAGCAAGAAACTAAGATTGCAATCTGGATATTGCGAATATAAGATGAAAGCTTTATTGATCAAGGTGGGGTGACGCCTTTGTCTGGTCGTTGAACACAAACGAAGTACGCGAAGTTGCAGCTATGGCGAACTTTTAATCTAAACAAAACCCAAAGTCTAAACGATGCCCTAAGGGCTGTATATATGGAGGAAGAGGGGGGGAATTTCGTGGCCCTTGGTGGAGGGGTCCGAAATCAACCCTATCTCTTGTTTCCCCACACATACGGACTCTAAAAATAGCCTATACTTATGTATTTCGAAATTACATGGGCCTGGCCCAATAATAAGGTGACGCAGCACCTAAAATAGCCTCGGGACGAAATTTATGAAGTGGCATCTTGTATATTTCGTCCAAGGCTTCATGCACCCATTATGGTGGCTTCAAAGTCCTGAAATCATCACTTGTAACTCCGTTCTTGTTCCCCTTGCGCATGCCATCATCTCCATGCTTGTTCTTGCTCCAATGTTCATCCTTCTCCAAGCTAGGCCCTTCATTTGTAAGCAAAACAAATGTATCCAATTTAGGCAGCATCATATTCTCATGAACATTAGAATCATTACCAAGAAACGAAAGTACCTGGTAATTTAGTTGGCGTGCGCGAGCTCTAGTAATTGGTCCAGTACGTATAGCAGCAGGGCCTGTGGGTGTAACAATGGTATTGATGTCCTCATCACGGGCCGTACACGGCACCAACATGACACGAGCTTCGTCTTCCTGGTGCGCATGTAGTCGGGTGAGTTATCCAAGTATAGACACAACCAGTCCCTCGTTGGTATCCACGCATCGACTTTGGCTGGTCATAGTGGAGGGTAGCATAGACTAGTTACTAGTCTATGTTACTAGTACCTTCATAGTGGGTAGTGTCATATAATATATGCATAATTTGGCGACGAGCGCTCTCTATATGTACCACCATTTTTCTTTAATTACATCTTGTTAGTTTTGCTCCATGGCGCAATCCATCGATACTACTACTGTACAAATGTATACATTTTTTAAAAGGCTAGAGGGCGGGGCAGTCTAGCTTGGTCCTTTTGACGAGAGGCGAGGGCCTTTGTGATTTGACGGCTCATTACTGCTGGAAGGCGGGTGTAACGCCCCGAGACCGATGTGCCAGGTGTCCTCCAGTTATTCGCTGTCCTTGCCTTGTCATTGCTTGCGTGTCATGCATTGCATATCATGTCATCATGTGCATTTCATTTGCATACATGTTCATCTCATGCATCCGAGCATTTTCCTCGTTGTCCGTTTTGCAATCTGGTGCTCCTATGTCACCCGGTGTCCCTTTCTACCTCTTTTCGGGTGTTAAACGTTTTCGGATTGGACCGAGACTTGGACCTCGTTTACTACCGGTAGACCTTGGTTTACTACCGGTGCACATTCGTTTACTACCTGTAGACCTTGGTTTACTACCGGTGCACATTCGTTTACTATCGGTAGACCTCGTTTACTACGTTTTCGTGTGCGGCCTTGGTTTACGACCGGTAGACCGCCTGTCAAGTTTCTTGCCATTTGGACCTCATTTGATACTCCAACGGTTAACCAAGGGACCGAAAAGGTCTCGTGTGTGTTGCAGCCCAACACCCTTTCAAAGTGGCCCAAAACACACCTAAGACCTCTCCATCATATCGGTCGTTCGATCACGATCGCGTGGCTGAAAACCGCACCTCATTTGGACTCTCCTAGCTCCCTCTACCTATATATATGTCATCTCCCCCAAAATCTCGCGGATGAAACCCTAAAACTCCTCCCTCTGCGCTGCCGGACATGTCCACTCCGCCACCGGACGCGTCCGCCGCCTCCAGCCACGTTGCCCCGGCCAATAGTGCGCTGCCACGTCAGCCAGCCCCCGCCCTCGCCCAACAGCACATCACCAAGTGTCGCCGCCGTTCCCCTCCACCGCGCGGGCCCGCGAGCCCATCTCCGGCCCGCTCCGGGCCGCGGCGGGCCCGAACCACCCGATTCGCTCGGACCTCGCGCCGTCTTCGTCTCCGGTTGCCTCCGGCAAGAAGCTGGCCGGAGCGCCTCGGACCACCGCCTGCCGTCGGCGGTCAACTGCCGGACCTCCCTGTCGCCTCACTCGTTCTCCGGCGCCTGTGCACCGCGCTGCCCCGCGCGCACGATCGCCGCCCTGCGGTGCCTTGCCGGCCGGAGCTCCTCCAAGGTCACCGGAGCCCAACCGCCAGCAAGCTTCGCCGTCCGCGCGTCCACCGTCCTGCATCGCCGCGCCGACCACGGCTCCGGCCCAATTTGGCTGGGAGCCCATGGATCCAGCCTCCTCCGGCCCCTCGCCCCTCACTGGCGACCTCCCTCTTCGTCTCCGGAAACCGCACGGTCTTCCTCCGGCGATCCTCGTTCTCCGCGCCTAGATCTGAAAAACCAGAGGTTGACTTTCCACCCCCTCGAAATCTGCCAAGTCCCTATATTTTTTGCATATTTCATTGCATTGTACCTCATCATCCGTGGCTCCGTTTTGAGCATGTAGCATCTCAAAATGCTCGCCTCGACAAGTACATCATTTCATCTCATTGCGTCATTTTCATTTGAGCTCATCTTGATGCCCGAAATGTCGTTGGAAGAGGGCTATGTGAGTAATTTGTCAGATCTGTTTCAGCAAATGGCATTTTGTCATTTTTGCCATGATTAATGTGTGCATGCTATGATCCTGAGCTCTACATGTGTTTTGTTATATGCCATGCCATCTTTACAATGGTGCTTGCCATGTATTTTTGTGATATATGTGGTGACTAGCACAGGCTTGCAAAGTAGCGTAACCGGTAATCCTGATTTCAGGGACTTAGAATTTCAGTAAGTCCTTGTCCTGATTTTGTTGATATGCCATATGTTCATGTTGTTACCTAGTGATCCGTGCCTCTTTTGAGGATGATCAGTAAGGATGTTTTGTTAATATTTTGGTGCTCTATCCATCCATGTCTTTGTTTGCATTTATGGAGCACCCTGCTTGAGTCAATCGAGCTCTACTTTTGCTATTTCGTGAATCCTGGCAGATTGTTGACATGATTAAAGATTTTGCCGAGGATGTTGCTATTGATCCGTGCATGCTATGTTGTTGTTTAGTTTGTCATGCCATCCTCTGTAGTGAGTGCATCGAGCTCGTAAACATGCCTACTCGTTAACTGTTTTGCATGCTCCAGTTTTTCACTAAGTCTGAGATTTGTTTATGTTTTTGCTATGTTCATATGCTTGCAATTGTATTTTATGATCCCTTTTGGCTCAAGGTCACTAAGGGACTTTTGTTAAGTTCTTTGAGTATCTTCATGCCTTGCCTTGCTTTGCCATGTTAAGTTCCTGTAGCATGTAGTTTTCATGCTCTAAAGTGTGCTTCCTGATGATAAATCCCAGACTTGTGTAAATTTCACTAAGTCTGAAACCTGTTATCATTTGCACTTTTGCCATGATTGTTTGAACCTGTTAATGGATGATTTAGCTGTAGCTCAGTGTTCATCTTTTGTCAAGCTTCATGAGGGGATCCCTGCCATGTATTTTGTTGCCATGTTTGAGTGATGTAGCATATTTAACTTGTTGCATTTAGATGGCTACTTGCTGATTATCGCAGACCGGTGCCATATTTGTTTTGCTTGCCATTTCCAAACCGTGCATCCGATTCCGGTGATCTTTATATCGATTTCAACCAAAATCACCTCACCTTTCCAGTGGCACTCTTGGATTTCCATGTTGAGTTCAGGTTCAATCATTCCTTTCCAAATCATGCATATGCACCACATACCGCATCCCGCATATCATACCATGTTCATGTGTTGGTTGTTTACTATTTGTGTGCTTCTTTCCGGTGTTTGCTTCTTTGGGTTGGTTTCGTTAACATCACGTTTGTGAGGACCCGTTCGACTATGCCCTTTTGTCTTCTTCATGGACTCGTTCTTCTTCCTTGCGGGATTTCAGGCAAGATGACCATACCCTCGAAATCACTTCTATCTTTGCTTGCTAGTTGCTCGCTCTTTTGCTATGCCTATGCTGCGATACCTACCACTTTCTTATCATGCCTCCCATATTGTTAAGCCAAGCCTCTAACCCACCTTATCCTAGCAAACCGTTGTTTGGCTATGTTACCGCTTTGCTCAACCCCTCTTATAGCGTTGTTAGTTGCAGGTGAAGATTGAAGTATGTTCCTTGTTGGAACATGTTTACTTGTTGGGATATCACAATATATCTTATTTAATTAATGCATCTATATACTTGGTAAAGGGTGGAAGGCTCGGCCTTATGCCCGGTGTTTTGTTCCACTCTTGCCGCCCTAGTTTCCGTCATATCAGTGTTATGTTCCCGGATTTTGTGTCCTTACACGGTTGGGTTCTAATGGGAACCCCTTGATAGTTTGCCTTGAATAAAACTCCTCCAGCAAGGCCCAACCTTTGTTTTACCATTCGCCACCTAGTCTCTTTTTCCCTTGGGTTAGGCCAGCCCAAGGGTCATCTTTATTTTAACCCCCCCAGCCAGTGCTTGTCTAAGTGTTGGTCCGAATTGAGTAGACTGCGGGGCCACCTTGGGGAAACTTGAGGGCTGGTTTTACTCATAGGATGTCTCATCCGGTGTTGCCTTGAGAACAAGATATGTGCAGCTCCTTTCAGGATGTCGGCGCATCGGGCGGTCTTGCTGGACTTGTTTTACCATTGTCGAGGATGTCTTGTAACCGGAATTCCGAGTCTGATTGGGTCTTCCCGCTAGAAGGAATATCCTTCGTTGACCGTGAGAGCTTGTGATGGGCTAAGTTGGGACACCCCTGCAGGGTATTGAACTTTCGAAAGCCGTGCCCGCGGTTATGGGCAGATGGGAATTTGTTAATGTCCGGTTGTAGAAAACCTAAAGATTATCTTAATTAAAATGCATCAACTGTGTGTGTAACCGTGATGGTCTCTTCTCGGCGGAGTCCGAGAAGTGAACACGGTGTTGGAGTTATGCTTGACGTAGGTTGTTTTAGGATCACTTCTTGATCATAGTTTCTCGACCGTGCTTTTGCCTTCTCTTCTCGCTCTCATTTGCGTATGTTAGCCACCAAATATGCTAGTCGCTTGCTGCAGCTCCACCTCATACCTTTTACCCTTCCTATAAGCTTAAATAGTCTTGATCGCGAGGGTGTGAGATTGCTGAGTCCCCGTGACTCATAGATACTTCCAAAATCAGTTTGCAGGTGTTGATGTTACCGTGCAGATGACGCAGCCAAGCTCAAGGAGAAGCTCGACGAAGATCTTGTCCTTTATGTTGTTTCGTTCTAGTCGATCAGTAGTGGAGCCCGGTTGGGGTCGATCGAGGATCTGTGTAGCATTTGGGGTAGTCTTCTTTTATTTTGGCTCCGTAGTCGGGCCTTGATTATAACTGGTTGATATAATGCTTTATTCATGTAGTTGTGTGAAGTGGCGATTGTAAGCCAACTATGTATCTCTTTCCCTTATGTATTATATGGGTTGTGTGAAGATTACCTCACTTGCGACATTGCTTTCAATGCGGTTATGCCTCTAAGTCGTGCTTCGACACGTGGGAGATATAGCCGCATCGAGGGCGTTAGAAGTTGGTAATCAGAGCCTTCCCCGACCTTAGGAGCCCCCTGCTTGATTGAATCGCTGGCATTATTGAGTCCAGAAATGTTTTGAGTCATTTAGGATTATATATATCGGAGAGTTAGGAATTCTTTTTACTCCCCAGTCCCTTCATCGCTCTGGTGAGGCATCCTGACATAGAGTTTTGACTCTTCTCTTCTCAAAATTCACTAAAAAAAATTTAGGATCACGCGGGTATCTTGGAATCGTTCCGATGGTTTTGTGACAAGAACATTGTTCTTGGTGCCTCCTGTCATTTAGGGGTTGTGGCAGTGTCCCGGGGAGTTGAGCTCCGAGGTGTTGTCGTCACAATTTTATCATTGCAGTTCTGGAATACCTGAGTTAGTTTCGCCGACATCGAAAATCTCTTTTATGCAGTTGTTGGTGAGATAACCTCGACGCCACCCAGTACTGGGGCAGGAGTTCGGGAGTATTGCCATAACTCGTATAACGGATGCTTTTTGAAGGTTGAGGTAAATGATTTCCGAAGGTTTCTTGGTTATGTGTTGAAGGATGGATACAGCTGGATGTAGGATTTGCTAGTTTTGGGTGAGATATTATGCTTCCCCTGTATCCCCAACACCTGATTGCATAACCAGAAAGTTTCGGGAGTTTATAAGTGGGAATTCAAGTAGCTCTTAGGATATCTTTCCAACAGATGTATGATATGAAATTGGGGTTCGACGTCTAGTGGTCTGCCTATTCACGGTTGGTTTTACAGTGGTCTCGTTGTGTCTTAATGAGTCCTTGGCTATGCCGACTTGGGGACGCTTTGTATGTCATGTGCACTGCCTTGTACATGACAGTGCTCTACGATCGAGCCCGTGTAGGCCCCACCACGAAAACTTCGGACGAAATCTCTATCATATGTTTGTTCCGGCTTATTCTGCAAGCCAACCCTTTGTTTTTGTTTTGAGTTGTGGTATTCGAGTTGCTTCGAAGTCAAATGTTGACTCCATACCTTTCCTAAATGGTGTTCTCATACTCCGATGCGAATACTAATCCTTCTTGCTAATCGAGATTGTCTTGCCAATCCTTTTCAACCGGCGTGCTTCTCTTCAAGTGGATCCGATCACGTCAACATCCGCAAGATCAATTATCAGTTCTTCTCTATGGTGTTTGTTTCATTCGTTCGAAGCTGCCTTTGTTTTCCCACTCACCCACCCTTTTTCTTCAAGGACTCAGATTTCTCAATCAAGTATCATTTTATTGATGGAAGTCTCTTCACTCTTTTCCTTCAATGTCCTTACCCGATGATTTCTCATGAAGATTCTAACGGAGCTTCAAGTTTGTCATTCTTCATTCTTTTTCTTCTCCGGTGGATTCAAATCAAGCTTTCGATGTTGATCTCATATCCCTTTTTCCTCGTTTCAAATACCTTCTCATGCCGGTGTACCTCATAACCATTCATTTCTCGCTATTCATTTGTTCTGGAGTGCTCAAGATATCTCGAAGATTCGTGTTTTCCACTCTGCATTCGGTCAAGCTCTTTCGAGATTGGTATCTCATTCTAGCCATTTAATTCAACCGGTGCAATCTCAGTTTCTAGCTACGGTGTATCTTGTGAGTGGGACCTAACCCACAGGTCTTTTCCCAGGATCTTACCTGACTCTTCTTATTTTTCCGGAGCTATCCTCAAAATTCTTTTCGAAGTTTGATGTAAGAATGATTTATCATCAGTCAAATGTCTTTCTCCAAGATCTTTCAAATTCTTTTCATCGTTGGTTCAACCTGTCTAATTTTCTTTCCGGGGTATCTCAACAATTCATGGTGGTGTTTCTCATCGTCATTCTCAGATTGAAAGACTGAAGAAGAGTTTCTTGTATATCTTGCTCCATTCTCTCCAAGATTCGTGATGCTAGCTTACCGCCATCCGCTCATAAATTGTTTTGATTGTGAGAATTCTTTTCACACATCCAGAGCTACTCAAGAGTCTTTTCAGTTTGATTCTCCGAAGGCCATCATTTCAGGATTATTCATATTCAGCTTTCAGCTCTCGTTCTCCAAATCTAACTGGTGCATCATTCTAGTATATTCTCTAATTAGTTCATGATCTCTTCGTTCTCTTGCATCTAAACTCTCTCCTGTATCTCCGTTCATTTGCTAATTCTTACCGGTGATTCACCCCTTTACTTCGTTCGTTTTCAATTCTTAAGGTGGTTCGTTCTCCTTTCTACGAGAATAAGTAGTGTGCAAAACCGTTGCTTGTCATCAATCTAAATTGGTGAAGGATACGCATAACGTAATCCTTATTATTGTTTCATCCAAGGGATTAATTCTTTATTCCGGAGTGGTTCATCATACCACATTCTTGGTTTGAGATGCTTTGTCTTTCCTTCTGGAGTTCCAAGTTTCCACTTTATCTCGTCGCGAAGCTTCATCTAATCATTACAAGGCTTCAACCTTACTCTTTTCATCTTCTTTTCGATTGATCATTCCTTTTGTTTACCGGAGTTCTTCATGAAGGTTCTAGATGATGGTTCATCAAGGATTAATTCCTTCTCGAAGTGTTCATCAAGATTCTTTTCAGAGGAGCTCAAGCATTCTTCATCTTGCATAA
The DNA here is from genome assembly GCF_018294505.1 of Triticum aestivum. Classification (NCBI taxonomy): domain Eukaryota; kingdom Viridiplantae; phylum Streptophyta; class Magnoliopsida; order Poales; family Poaceae; genus Triticum; species Triticum aestivum. Next base: position 256,642,551 of record NC_057803.1, read on the forward strand.
CAAAGTCCAATTCGTCCTATCTTATCTTTGAGGTGGTGTTATGTCATTCGTGATAATTTCCCGTCATGCTCCGTGATTCACAAGCTATCAGGAATGAGATATTTTAAATCCATCAATCTCGTCATTTGAGTTATCTTGGGTAATATTTTCACCTAAAGCCTTCCCTATGGATTGTTGCTATTATGGTGCTCAAGTTCTTTATCTACCCTCCCGGTGAAATAAGTTTCTCGTCTTCTTGCTCATATCAAACCAATATATTGTTTTTCCGTTAGGGGCAGAATTTCATCTCATAGTTTTGAGATGTTCTCCATAAGCCCACTACAACCTTGTTCTTGTCGTTGTTGGTTTTCCAACAACTCCGTTCGACCCTTCTCCTAAGAATGCCTTCTCAACCTCTTTTGTGGCAGAAGTTGGCATTTTCTTCTCCAATCTCCTATTTCAATTATCTATCTTCTATTCTTCCACCGGAGGCACTGTGATGTTACTCTCTTCGTTCCATCAACTCATTTTGGATAAAGATGATATTCTTTTTTAGCTTATCCATTTAACTGGAGTGTTGTGCCCTCTGTTCAAGTTCTTTTCATCTTATCAAGTCTTGTATCACTTTTCAATCGGAGTGCTGCCCGAATTTGTTCTTCCTTATTACTCTTCCCTACCAGAGTGCTTTCAACTTTGTTCTTCTTCGTTGCTTTCTTTCTTTCAATTGTTCAACATCTCAAGGTTCCTTGGTTTCACTCGTTTGTCAAAGAAGCAACTTAGCTTTACCTCTTCTCTCTCTCTCTTCCGTTTTTCCCTGCGGTGCCATTCTAGATCTCGGGACGAGATCCTATAGTAGTGGTGGAGTGTTGCAACGCCCCGAGACCGATGTGCCAGGTGTCCTCTAGTTATTCACTGTCGTTGACTTGTCATTGCTTGCGTGTCATGCATTGCATATCATGTCATCATGTGCATTTCATTTGCGTACATGTTCGTCTCATGCATCCGAGCATTTTCCCCGTTGTCCATTTTGCAATCCGGCGCTCCTATGTCACCCGGTGTCCCTTTCTACCTCTTTTCGTGTGCGGGTGTTAAAACATTTTTGGATTGGACCAAGACTTGTCATGCGGCCTTGGTTTACTACCGGTAGACCGCCTGTCAAGTTTCGTGCCATTTGGACCTCGTTGGATACTCCAACGGTTAACCGAGGGACCGAAAAGGCCTTATGTGTGTTGCAGCCCAACACCCTTTCAAAGTGTCCCAAAACCCACCTAAGACCTCTCCATCATCTCGGTCGTTCGATCACGATCGCGTGGCCGAAAACCGCACCTCATTTGGACTCTCCTAGCTCCCTCTACCTATATATATGTCATCTCCCCCAAAATCTCGCGGATGAAACCCTAAAACTCCTCCCTCTGCGCCGCCGGACATGTCCACTCCGCCGCCGGACGCGTCCGCCGCCTCCAGCCACGTCGCCCCGGCCAATAGTGCGCTGCCACGTCAGCCAGCCGCCGCCCTCGCCCAACCGCGCATCGCCAAGTGTTGCCGCCGTTCCCCTCCACCGCGCGGGCCCGCGAGCCCATCTTTGGCCCGCTCCGGGCCACGGCGGGCCTGAACCACCCGATTCGCCCGGACCTCGCGCTGTCTTCGTCTCCGGTTCCTGCCGGCAAGAAGCTCGCCGGAGCGCCTCAGACCACTGCCTGCCGTCGGCGGTCAACTGCCGGACCTCCCCGTCGCCTCGCTCGTTCTCCGCCGCCTGTGCACCAAGCCGCCCCGCGCGCACGGTCGCCGCCCTGCGGTGCCTTGCCGGTAGGAGCTCCTCCAAGGTCGCCGGAGCCCAACCGCCGGCAAGCTACGCCGTCCGCGCGTCCACCGTCCCGCATCGCCGCGCCGACCACGGCTCCGACCCGATCTGGCTGGGAGCCCATGGATCCAGCCTCCTCCGGCCCCTCGCCCCTTGCCGGCGACCTCCCTCTTCGTCTCCGGCAACTGCGTGGTCTTCCTCTGGTGATCCTAGTTCTCCGCGCCTAGATCTAAAAAACCAGAGGTTGACTTTCCACCCCCCCCTCGAAATCTGCCATGTCCGTGTATTTTTTTTTGAATATTTCATCGCATCGTATCTCATCATTTGTGGCTCCGTTTTGAGTGTGTAGCATATCAAAATGTTCGCCTCGACGAGTACATCATTTCATCTCATTCCATCATTTTTATTTGAGCTCATCTTGATGCCCGAAATGTCGTTGGAAGAGGGCTATGTGAGTAATTTGTCAGATCTGTTTCAGCAAATGGCATTTTGTCATTTTTGCCATTATTAATGTGTGCATGCTATGATCCTGAGCTCTACATGTGTTTGGTTATATGCCATGCCATCTTTACAGTGGTGCTTGCCATGTATTTTTTGTGATATATGTGGTGACTAGCACAAGCTTGCAAAGTAGCGTAACCAGTAATCCTGATTTCAGGGACTTAGAATTTCACTAAGTCCTTGTCCTGATTTTGTTGATATGCCATATGTTCATGTTGTTTCCTAGTGATCCGTGCCTCTTTTGAGGATGATCAGTAAGGATGTTTTGTTAATATTGTGGTTCTCTATCCATCCATGTCTTTGTTTGCATTTATGGAGCACCCTGCTTGAGTCAATCGAGCTCTACTTTTGCTATTTCGTGAATCCTGGCAGATTGTTGACATGATTAGCGATTTTGCCGAGGATGTTGCTATTGATCCGTGCATGCTATGTTGTTGTTCTTGCCATGTCTAGCTCCTATGCAATGTCTTCTTGTTGGGTGTATGCTTAGTTTGTCATGCCATGCTCTCTAGTGAGTGCATCGAGCTCGTAAACATGCCTACTCGTTAACTGTTTTGCATGCTCCAGTTTTTCACCAAGTCTGAGATCTTTTTATGTTTTTGCTATGTTCACATGCTTGCAATTGTATTTTCTGATCCCTTTTGGCTCAAGGTCACTAAGGGACTTTTGTTAAGTGCTTTGGGTATCTTCATGCCATGCCTTGCTTTGCCATGTTAAGTTCCTATAGTATGTAGTTTTCATGCTCTAAAGTGTGCTTCCTGATGATAAATCCCAGACTTGTGTTAATTTCGCTAAGTCTGAAACCTGTTATCATTTGCACTTTTGCCATGATTGTTTGAACCTTTTAATGGCTGATTTAGCCGTAGCTCAGTGTTCATCTTTTGTCAAGCTTCATGAGGGGATCCCTGCCATGTATTTTGTTGCCATGTTTGAGTGTCGTAGCATATTTAGCTTGTTACATTTAGATGGCTACTTGCTGATTATCGCAGACCGGTGCCATATTTGTTTTGCTTGCCATTTCCAAACCGTGCATCCGATTCCGGTGATCTTTCTATCGATTTCAACTGAAATCACCTCACCTTTCCAGTGGCACTCTTGGATTTCCAAGTTGAGGCCAGGTTCAATCATTCCTTTCCAAATCATGCATATGCACCGCATACCGCATCCCGCATATCATACCATGTTCATGTGTTGGTTGTTTACTATGTTGTGTGCTTCTTTCCGGTGTTTGCTTCTTCGGGTTGGTTCCGTTATCGTCGCGTTTGTGAGGACCCGTTCGACTACGCCCTTTACCTTCTTCATGGACTCATTCTTCTTCCTTGCGGGATTTCAGGCAAGATGACCATACCCTCGAAATCACTTCTATCTTTGCTTGCTAGTTGCTCGCTCTTTTTGCTATGCCTATGCTGCGATACCTACCACTTGCTTATCATGCCTCCCATATTGTTAAGCCAAGCCTCTAACCCACCTTATCCTAGCAAACCGTTGTTTGGCTATGTTACCGCTTTGCTCAGCCCCTCTTATAGCGTTGTTAGTTGCAGGTGAAGATTGAAGTTTGTTCCTTGTTGGAACATGTTTACTTGTTGGGATATCATAGTATATCTTATTTAATTAATGCATCTATATACTTGGTAAAGGGTGGAAGGCTCGGCCTTATGCCTGGTGTTTTGTTCCACTCTTGCCGCCCTAGTTTCCGTCATATCGGTGTTATGTTCCCGGATTTTGCGTTCCTTACGCGGTTGGGTTATAATGGGAACCCCTTGACAGTTCGCCTTGAATAAAACTCCTCCAGCAAGGCCCAACCTTGGTTTTACCATTCGCCACCTAGCCTCTTTTTCCCTTGGGTTAGGCCAGCCCAAGGGTCATCTTTATTTTAACACCCCCCCCCCCGCCCAGTGCTTGTCTAAGTGTTGGTCCGAACTGAGTAGACTGCGGGGCCACCTCGGGGAAACTTGAGGGCTGGTTTTACTCGTAGGATGTTTCATTCGGTGTTGCCCTGCGAACGAGATATGTGCAGCTCCTTTCAGGATGTCGGCGCATCGGGCGGTCTTGCTGGACTTGTTTTACCATTGTCGAGGATGTCTTGTAACCGGGATTCTGAGTCTGATCGGGTCTTCCCGCTAGAAGGAATATCCTTCGTTGACCGTGAGAGCTTGTGATGGGCTAAGTTGGGACACCCCTGCAGGGTATTGAACTTTCGAAAGCCATGCCCGCGGTTATGGGCAGATGGGAATTTGTTAATGTCCGGTTGTAGAAAACCTAAAGATTATCTTAATTAAAATGCATCAACCGTGTGTGTAACCGTGATGGTCTCTTCTCGGCGGAGTCCGGGAAGTGAACACGGTGTTGGAGTTATGCTTGACGTAGGTTGTTTTAGGATCACTTCTTGATCATAGTTTCTCGACCGTGCTTTTGCCTTCTATTCTCGCTCTCATTTGCGTATGTTAGCCACCAAATATGCTAGTCGCTTGCTGCAGCTCCACCTCATACCTTTTACTCTTCCTATAATCTTAAATAGTCTTGATCGCGAGGGTGTGAGATTGCTGAGTCCCCATGACTCACAGATACTTCCAAAACCAGTTTGCAGGTGTCGATGTTACCGTGCAGATGACGCAGCCAAGCTCAAGGAGAAGCTCGACGAAGATCTTGTCCTTTATGTTGTTTCGTTCTAGTCAATTAGTAGTGGAGCCCAGTAGGGGTCGATCGGGGATCCGTGTAGCATTTGGGAAAGTCTTCTTTTATTTTGGCTCCATAGTCGGGCCTTGATTGTAACTGGTTGATGTAATGCTTTATTCATGTAATTGTGTGAAGTGGCGATTGTAAGCCAACTATGTATCTCTTTCCCTTATGTATTACATGGGTTGTGTGAAGATTACCTCACTTGCGACATTGCTTTCAATGCGGTTATGCCTCTAAGTCGTGCTTCGACACGTGGGAGATATAGCCGCATCGAGGGCGTTAGAGCGGGGCCTTGTGATTTGACTGCTCGTATAAATGTGCCGACGACCTGAGGAGGAGCAAAGAACCGTGCGGTATACTCAAGTTTTCCACTGGAGTACGACGGAGGAGCACGAAACACGGCAGCCCAGTGCCATATCCTCTACTCTCTACTCTTATTATATATTACTAGCAAGAGGCATTGTTCTATTGGCGATAAAGAATGGTCTAATTTGCTAGTCATCTCATTTTTAGCATTGTTCTATTCATGCCTCACAGAGAAGGTGACATGTGCGGCCAAACACCCGAAGCACAATAAGAAACACAGGAGCAAAAGAAGAAGGAGGATTATCACCCCCCCCCCCCAAAAAAGAAGGAAAACGCACACACAAGTCTGGGGCGTTGCTCTCACTACATGAAGGGTTGCTGGCCGCGGAGTCGTAACTGCTTCTTCATCGCCTCCACGACCTCCATCTCCTTGCGCATTTCCTCCGCCATCTTCATCATTGTGTCCATGATGCGGGATTTCTCGACGCGAGCCTTCATCATCTGTTCCACGGCTGCATTACGTACCATGACAGCAGCCGGGTGCTCGATGCGGAGCTTCGCCAACTCCTCCTTTTGTTCCATGACAAGGGACTGCAACATCTTCATTGAGGAACTACTATTCTCATGTAGCTTCTTCCAGCCAACGTTCTCCTCCTTCAGCAGGTCGAGCTCGTGGCAGAGCTTTGCCTTGTCCTCCTGAAGTTGCAGGATTTCGCCGGTCGCCTTCTTCTCTGCTCTTCTTTAGCAGCATCACCAAGCCGGCGGTCAACTTCCCCTGCTCATTGAGCTCAGCGGGCATGTCGTCAAGACTCTCCTTCAGCAGCTCCACCAAGCTGTGGATGAACTCCTTCTGCTTATTGAGGTGCTTATTGAGCTGATCGGGCATGCCGTCGAGGGATAACGACTCCAGCGCCGCATGTTCGCCTCCGCGTCTAGGGCGCTCCTGGGAGCCATCGCCTGCCCGTGAGAGATCTTTCGAGGTCTCTGCATGGCGGCGAGCCCTCTTTTTTCCGCAGCCTTGGTTGCCGCTCCCTTGTTATGAGTAGTTCTCGACCTAGAGCTCTGCACACCGGCCATGGCAAGGACGGACGAAGAAGGATGACTTATGAGGAGGAAGGTAGAGTAATTTTTGGTTAGGTAGTTCCCCTTTTATAACCTAAGTACTAGCACTAGTACAAAAACCTGCATAGTGGGAACACATTCAGGTTTGGTACGTACTAGTACGTGTGAGCAGGCTTGCACTTAATTGCAGCACTAGTACTTTCGAATGTGATGGGAACATTGTTGAGGAAATCGTTAACTGGTAGCTGCTCGGTGGGCTAGTGAGTAGGGGATTAATAGGCTAATCGGCAAGTTAATCGGCCATTTAATCAATTAATCGGACGATTTATCGGGTAATCGGCTACTCGGGGACCCTATGAGTAGGGATTAACCGGCAAGTTAACTGGTTAATCGGATGAATTCTTGAACAGGGGATGGGAACAAGGTAAAGATTAATTGATGGTTTTTGGTTTCGAGGCCCGAAACGGCTCCCGATAAGTTTAGTGGAACAGAAATTTCAAGTAGACTACACTGCTCAGATGCATAAATATTATGTTACTGTCAAAAATTGGCACAAAATATGAAGGAGACCAATGGAAGTACTACTAGCAACCCATGATTTAACTACTCGCATGCGCGCAGTACTAGGCGCATGTCTTTCTTCCGCCCTCACGTCCACTCAATTTGCATGCGCTGTATTAATTGACCATCAATGAAGTGAAGGACTTTACACGCGTCAAATTATCACATGGGGTGGATCTTGGTACAAAATTGCGTCCTCCCGTGTACCCGCGTGTGCGTGCGAGGGAATGAGTGTGTGCATGGCGTGCGTGCACATCTTCGCTTCATGCATGTACCGCCAATGCGGCTCAGGGAGGACGAGTACATTCTTCTGGAACCAGCAGCACGTCACTGCGATCAATCATTCAATCCACACAAGGATGTCGCGACAATGCCTCCACATGTGCCACGTGGCTTCATGAACTATAAGAGATACACCGTGTAGCGTGCCATTGTGTTTTGCACATACTCGAAGTGCTAGTATGGTACACATGCATTGCACGCGTCAGATTTTGCAACCAAATTATGAATAAATACCACACTATAGCATGTAAGCTCTGAGTCATATATGCCTAATTTAGACCTTCGTTTAATTCTTATAGTTCATCTCATTCAAAATCATTTAGTTTTTATAAAAAACCTAGGGCCTCTTTGATTCATAGGATTTCCAAAACGCGGGAATAGGAAGAACATGGGATTAGAGTGGAATGTCGTCTTGAATCCTACAGGATGGTACGAGTGTTTGATTGTGCATAGAAAAAATGCCGAATTCTTTCAAAGAGGTTTGAGTGGATGGGATGTTTCCTATGAAATCTAGTGCAAATGAATCATATGGAAAAGTTCCTATGGTTTACAATCCTACGAATCAAACAACCAAGATAGGAAAAATTCCTAAGGATTAGAATCCTCCAAAATTCCTTCGAGAATCCTTTGAATCAAAGAAGCCATTAATCTATTTTATGATTCATGGAATTGTGCGTTGTAAAGCATAAAGTAAAAACAAAAATTGCAATTCAACTATAAAAAAAGTTTGGGCAGTTATGATACAGAAGATTCTAGAACAAAGGAGAACCACTATTGTTATGAGATTTGTGCATTATGCTTAAGTTCAACCATGGAGTCTTCTAGATTGTACATGTGGAAAAATCCGGTGGGAGGCTAGAAGATGGTGTGAGGGGCCGAGTGGAGGGAGACTATGAAGGAGTGCACAACTGCGAGAACGATATTTAGAGAGAGGGGGCGAGAACGTGCGTTGTTGCGCGTAGTGGCGGAGCCATGGAAAATGTCGCATGAGCTACGGGGCCAAGCATTGCTAATCCTTTATGAGGAGGGCCAATTCTTCAACTTAAACCATTTTTACCAGCAATTGTCTAATGATCACATTCATATTAGCCTCGATATATAGTGATGTTAGGGGGGAGGGCCCTTGCTGCCCCCTGCCTTCGGCATTGTGCGCGCGTCTGAGAGATGAAGCGGAAGGCATGGATGATGAAAGGGGCGTTGGATATATAATTAATGTGGGTGTATTAGCTATATATGTAATCCTATATAGAGAGGTATAGATTGATCGATGTGGACGTGGGAAAGAGGGTGAGACCTCACTAGATATATAGATTGATCGGTTTATGTGGAAAACTATGAAAGACCTAGCTATATACACATACACACATAGAGGAACATCGATCACTGTGCATGCACGTGAGAGATAAAGAATGCCCGATATGATGGAGAGGGGGATGTGTGTGTGTGCTCCTTCATGGGACACCGGCCTGAAGAAAAAGATTGCATGTGTGGATGGACAATGCCGACTAGTAGTGTGTGTGCATGCATGCACGAGAGAAAGTTAGTGGTACAATTATAAAGAGAAGACCAATGTGTGGGCGTAAAAGACTAGGTCGGGTCATAATCAATGTAAAGTTGAATTCAAATATTTGAATAAGAGATCATGATGTTTGAAACCCATGCATGCATGAATATAACGGAGATCTGCGCGGTGTGGTTTGGAAATGAACACGTTGTAATGTATACACATTGAACAAGGTCGGACTGATTTGAATTTGAGATACCGATGGCAGACATCGTTTGGTCACATTGCATCCGTGCATGGACACACTATTCTAATTGGAGATGATGGGTGGCTTCGCATCACATATCTATATCTATACCCCTATATATATTATATTTTATATTTTTTGTATAGTGTTCGGATAACTTTAACTTTGAATGATGGTCGTTGGATGAGGCCAATCCGATGGTGTAGAGCTGGCAAATTTGAGCACTACTAGCCGTTGGATATCATCTAGATTCCACAAGATTTTTCCACATGTACAATCTAGAAGACTCTATGGTTGAACTTAAGCATAATGCACAAACCTCAAAACACAAGCACTTCTTCTTTGTTCTAGAATCTTCTGTATCAGAATTGCCCAAATGTTTTTCTACACGATTTGTTTTTACTTTATGCCTTACAACGCACAATTCCATGAATCTTAAAATAGATTAGCTTTCTTATAAAAAGTAGATGATTTTGAATGAAATGAACTATAAGAATTAAACGAAAATCTACATCATGCATATATGACTCAAAGCTTACAAGCTATAATGTGCTATTTATTCATAATTTGGTTGCCAAATCTCATGCGTGCAATACACGTGTACCTTACTAGTCTAAATGGTGTCTGTGTGTGTTGTGCGTGTTAAACACATTGTACGTAGTAAATCATACTAGTTTAAATTGTCTTTCTTTCTTTTGGGTACACGTTAAGCTTGTTCTCCCGAAATTTCAAGCCGCGCCTTGTTATGCCGAAATTTCAAGCTAGCCTCTCTGTCTATTGTGCTGCGACACTGCGACCTCTTCAACCCGTGCCTTGTTACCCCGAAATATTTAAGATAAATCTTGGTCTCGTTGTGCTCCGACAACTCCCTCCATCTCAACCCGCGCCTTGCCATTCCAAAATTACAACGCGCACGAAAACTCCCACCTCCTGTGAAATCCTGACACGTGAAATGCCCGTGATACCCCTGAACCGAAAGAAATGCCTCAAATCAGTGGGGATACTTTCGTAACTTACCCCACATTTCGGACAAGCGCGTCCCTAAGCCATGGTTCCCCCACTCCCATCCCATCTGCCCACCCATTCGTACACCGAGGCCGGCAAAACCCGCGAAGCCCCACACCCTCCTTCGTCCGCCACCCAGCCGGAGCCTCTTCCCCGACGGTGTCGTCCACAGAAACACCTTGACGTCCCTCATCCACCGTACCGGATGAGGATCCGCCGTTAATCTGGTCATCCCACCAGTTCAGCTACCCCGTCCTCCACCTCCAAGGAGCTTCCCCGACGTTCCCCTCGTCTTTCGCGCCACCTCCATTCCCACACCGCCGTCTTCACTTGCACCACCGGAAGAGCATCATCATCACCGTTTCCTCAGATGAAGTTGTGGTCTAATCGGCGCCACCAAAGAGGTTGTACACTAATCGCCGCATTTTCTTCTTGATTCGATCTCACTGTGCTACCGACGCTCGGTCCCGAGCCGACACGGCGCGACTCCATCCACGGCGGCGTCGCTGGCCACTTCCTCCACGGTGTCGCTCCCTTGGCGGCGACGTCCACATCATTAGGAGCTGCTGCTGCTTTAGCTCTGGCTGGCGCTGCTGCACTGCTCTTGCTCTCGGTCCCCTGCCTGGTCTGCTCTTGCTCGCGCTACTTCTCTTGCTCTTGCTCTTGCTTGCGATGCTGCTCCGATTTAGCTACACTTCAGTCGACTGAATCGACTTTTGGGTCAGTCGATTTTTAGGGGGTGGGGGGCTCACCGGAGTTAAGGAAGAACCAGCCACAATAGGTAGGGGGCTCACCGGAGAGGTACCCCACTATCTACCCTAGGGTTCAGGGTGGGGGCGGTGGTCACCGGCGGTGGTGGGCCGGTGGCTTGGGGATCGCTAGAGAAAAAGCTCGGCACGGGGGGGGGGGGCTACAGGGATGGCCGGGGCGGCGGCGGACCGGCGGTGGGGAGTGTTTTCGAGGCGGGCGGGGCGGCGCACCGCGGGCGGCGAGTGGCGGCGGGCGGCTGTTTGGCCGGTGCTGGCTAGCGGCTTAGGGGGTGGAGGTTGAAGATGAACTGCAGGCCCTTGATTTCATACCCAATGGCTGCAAAATCGACTGACTAGAGATGAAAAAGTCAGTCGACTGACGTGTAGCCTCACCTCTAGTGCGTTCAGTTTCGACACAAAATTCAGTTTCAAAAGTTAAGTTCAGTTTCGACAGTTAAATTCAGTTTCGACAGTTAAGTTCAAAGATGAGCGGCTGATGTATACATCTAGCACTTTGTGGTTATGTATTTTACGTCATCTATTGGAGATGCTATTACAATTCCACTCAGGTTAACGTTGTCTCTCTTGTCCTGCTTCAGCCTCGGCGTCGTACAACTCACCGGAGCTGCTCCAACAACGAAACCCTCCATCACAGCGGAGCAGTACCTCGGGCTCCATCTCCAGACGCCTAAGATCTTCTTCCCCTCCTCCGATAGCCAAGTTAGCCGGAGCATCCTCATCGGCCAACCCAATCACGCTGAGATCGACATGGCTTCGCCAAAGAGGTTGTACACTTCTTGTGGTTTGACTTAATCTCACCGTGCTTCTTTGCATCCTGTGATCTTCCAATTCTTGTGAACCAAACACCCAGATTGGCAGAAATCATGTGTTTCAAAATTCTCTGTTTTGCACATGCATTCCTATCCTATTCCTGTCTATTTCCTATCCCTGCATTGTTAGAATCCTCAAATTCAAACAAGCCCTTACACAATTACTTGTTTACAAATATGTGTCAAAGCAAACCTTGTGTGGTTTGTCCTACTCCTGCGGTGTTGTGTTCAGCTGCTCCAACGATGGAAGGGTTCACCACAGCAGGGATCCGCTCTCCAGACTGTCTTTCGCCGCCTTAGATCTTCTTCCCCGCCGCCGGCAGCCACGACAACTTCATTACCATCATCAACTGAGCAGATGACCTTGAGGACTACACGGGTCCGCAAGAGAGGTCGCACTCTTCCGTGTCTGCTTACGTTATGCATTGCTTAATATGATGACATGCTACTTTATCGTCATGTTCACCTATTAGACTCCGACTCAGGTCCAAACTTATGCTGAAACTTGAGTTTTTAAATGGTTGTGGGATACATATTGGGGCAGCAATCAGTACTATCTGTCTACTATCTGGTTAATCTCGGGTGTCTACTATGAGTTTCATGTTGGGTGCAAACAAACATTAAAGGAGCCATTATCTGTATTTTTTAACTAAAGCTATTATCTGCCTGCTATCATTTGTTTTGGGTCTATCCACAGTTTGCTACCATCACTCTGGATTTGTGCATGCACTCCTTACATAATCTCACTATGTTTTATTCCTATGCATGTCAGTTATTGTACACAATGGAACTGAACATGTAGAGCAAAAGAGACGAGCCTTGCGTGGCAATAAAATTTCATGCAGACGTCGCTCCATGGTGGGCGCAAAGGCAGCCCCCTCCACCCATTTTGGATCGTAATCAAGAGGAAGATAACTGTTCTGAGGGGGATTCAGAAGCAGAAGACCACTCCTATTTACCCCATGAGGTCTTCGCTCTAACTTGGCATGCTGATGTTGGTAAAATCATGCATATGGTGCCTTGCATTGCTTACTGTATACATCAAAGATGTCATCTGCTTAGTTTAGACATGCTTTGTGTCAATGCCATCTGTTTAGTTTCTTTATCGTATATGTGAATCATGCAATGCCATCTTGTTTAGCCAGGCATCATATATGTGAATTTTGCAATGCCACCCTGGTTAGCCAGTCATCTTATATGTGAATTATATCATGACATCATTTTTTATTACGTGTTAAATTTGTCAACAATTTTAGTACATTCAATTACTCTTCCTGTGCATCAGCCATTCGGCACGGTCATGGAAAAATCTGGAGTGGAAACAAGGTCTTCAGAGCAGACAATGCTATCTGACGAAGCGCATGTCTTGCTGGTTACAGATAGCTCCTCAGAGGAGGATTCAGAGACAGATGACCAGTCCTATCCCCCCCCCCCGAGGTGCATGCTCTAACTTGGCAGGGTTATGTTGCTCATATCGTGCGTATGGTATCTTGCATTGCTATGTCATTTGCTTAGTTTAGACATGCTTTGTGTGAATGCCACCTGTTTAGTGTCTAATTACCATATATGTGAATTATGCAATGCCATCTTGTTGCAAGACATTATATATGTGAATTATGCAATGCTATCTTGTTGCAAGGCATTATATATGTGAATTATGCAATGCCATGTTGTTTAGCCAAGCGTCATATATGTGAATTATATCATGTCGTCCTTTTTTTGTATTTCTCATTGCTTTTGTCGACAATGTTTGTATATTCAACTGCTCTTCCTGTGCATCAGCCATTTGAATTGGTGATGGAGAAATCTGGAGTGAAAACAAGGTCTTCAGAGCAGACAATGCTACCTGGTGAAGCAGATATCTTGCTGGTTACAGATAGCTCTTCAGAGGAGGATTCAGAGGCAGATGACCAGTCCTATTATCCCCCTGAGGTGTATGCTCAAACTTGGCAGGGTTATATTACTCATATCATGCATATGTTGTATTGCAATGCTTAGTTTTTACATCATATACACGATATTGAATGCCATCTCCTTAGTTGACACATCATATATGCGATTGCCCTCTGCTCACTTCCTTAGTATATAAATCATATATTTGAATTATATCATGCCATGATGTTTACATAGACAGCATGTATCTGAATTATGGCATGCCAACCCATTTTCTAAAGACATAATATAGTTATATCATCTCATCCTGTTCACTTCACATAGTCATCATATTTTGAATTATGTCATTCTATCCGTGAATTATATCATGCCATCATGTTTCCATCGACGGCATGTTTGTGATTTATGGCATGCCAACCACTTTAATAGACACATCGTATAGTTATATCATGTCATCCTGTTTACATAGTCATCATATTTTGAAGTATGTCATTCTATCCTGTTTAGTTAGCCATCATACATGTGAAATTGTGTCATGCTATCCTGTTTAATTAGCCATCATATATGTGAAATTATGTCCTGCTATTCTGTTTGGTTAGACAACATAAATGTGAATTATTTCATGCCCTGTTTTCTTCCCTACTATCCATTGCACCTGTCTATCTTACAATGTCTGTACATTCAATTACTTTTCTTGTTTATCAGCCATTTCAATTGGAGGGGGTGATGGCAGTATCTGTGGGAGTAAAAACACGGTCTTTAGAAAAGATCGTGCTACCTGTCGATGGAGATAGAACCACGGTTGTACTTGCCCAAGAACCAGCCCCACCACACATAACCCAGACTCACGCAGATTGTACCCCTACCCAGTTGGACAGAGAACCAGCTACACCCCTTCTAACCCCAACCCCAGCAGATAGTAACCCAGTTCCCGTTGACACAGCACCGTCTCCACCACAGAGCACCCAAACACGAGCAGTTAGTAAGGCAACTGCAGTGCCCAAAGCACGAGGACCACCACTCCGAACCCCAAGTCAACGCTTAAAGCAGAAGAAGAATTGTTCTCAGGTCAGGTTCCGTAGCTATGGTTCATACTACTTTGCTCTTGCATCACTTTATTTACTCATACCAACTAATTTCAAATTTGAAGGATGCAATTGAAACTCCAATGGCGCAACAGGTATGTTTTAAACCTGTTTGTTTAACGTGTTTGCTGTTGTAACTTGCTCTATGTTGATTTCAGTTTCAGTTGAATAAACAGTTATATTCTCATGCCATGCACCTTGCAAGTGTTGTTATTGTTGTGTAGTTTCCCACACTTATATTCTGTCTAAGCTGCTTTGTCTTAAATAGATATGATTTAACCAGTATCTATCTTGATTTGGCAACATAAACTAGAATGATATAGACCATACAATGACCATATTAGATATATGTTTGTTTCATGCTGTTATCCTATCCACCTTACTACTGAACTGGTTTACCAAAATGAGTTTCATATACTACATTGTAAACCTATGATGTGTTTGTTTGTTTCTCTTTTAGAATGCGGATAAAATATTGGAGAAGAATACCTCATTATGCAATGGTACAGGAAGTAATGCAGATAAGGTTCAAGATAGTGAGACATCCCTGTTGGTATCGAAGCAAGCTGATAAAAACTATATTGAAGACACTGAGACAACCCCAAAGTCTTGTCTTGATGTAGTGTTCGAGTTACTGGCTACTACTGTTGGCACCAGCTCTTTGAACTCGCTTCCTGAATCAGTTCGGCTTCTTGAGTCTCAACTTCAAGTTGAGAGACATCGATCAGGAAGCCGAAGGACTGAGGAAGTCTCTGCAGAATTCAGATGCATACTTTCTGGTGCAACAGCAAGTGTTGGAGGATTTAAGCGCCAAACAAGAGAAAGTTCATAAGCTTGCTAAGCATCTTGCAAGCATTATGGGTACCCAGGATATTGTTTCTTGAGCTCTTCTAAAGTGGTTTCAGTTATGGACTTGTTTTGCTGCGGCATTTATATGCTGCTTTGTTCCCTATATTTGCACTGGTGGCGAACTTTGATGCCCAGTGGATGTAATATGTGTAATAGCCGTGATAGCCTAGCGTAAGTTGCTTGCCTGTTTATTTCCTTATTGTCTTGTTTATTTGTTTTCTTGTAGTCAGTGCAGTTCTTTTTCCGTGGTTTGCTAGTGGCCGCAATAACCTATTTTTTAAAACTAGGCCACATTAACCATGGGCTAAATATTTACTGTAGTTAACATGGGCCTCATACGGGCCGTAGAAACAATGGGCCTTCTAAGGACCATAGAAAAAATGGGCCTTCTATGGGGCGTAGAAATCATGGGCCTTATAAGGGCCATTGACACAATGGGCCTTCTACGGGCCATATCATCAATGGGCCTTCTACAGGCCATATGATCGGTTGGCCAAACATGGGCCAATAACAGACCACATTATGGCCATAAATGGGCTAGAGTTGAAATCGTCCGTTCATGGGCCGACCATAACGAGCCGTCATTAATCGGCCGTATTTGATGACGCTATGAAAACGGCCCAATGTATTAACGGGCCACAAACGGGCCGCCTGTAACCACGGGCTGAATTTGGCCCATAAGCAGAAAATGATAGTAACAAGACGAAAGTAAACGAATGCTGGAAATGAGCCCAAGAATAAATGGGCCCTGAGAAGGCCGAAAGATAACATGGGCTGGAAATGGCCCAACGGAATAATGGGTCGTTAATGGGTATAAAGTGATGCACTGTTCATTACGGGCCAGTTTTACCATGGGCCATTAATGGGTCGAGGGTTACTAAGGGCCTCATATGGGCCGAAAGACGTCATGGGCCGGAAGTTAAAACGCGCTGGAATTGTATTGGGTGGCCCAGATGACGCTACTGGGCCTAATTCAGATAGGCCGTAAATGGGCCCTGGGCTAGCAGGCTGTAAACGGGCTATATGCGAACATGCCGTTAACAGGCTTGCCGTGGGCCGGCCCGCCACCATTTGACCAAGTCAAACGGGTCGGCCTTTTTACAAGAATGGGCCTATGTTGGGTCGTGCCATGTGTTGACGTATCATAGGCGCTTTGGGTCCAATGAGTGGATGACATCTGTCCCAACGGCGAGCCGACATGTGTTCCCTCCAGCCAATGATGATTTTACACGTGGAAAATCCCCATTGGTCGGGGCTGTTAACGGGTTATCAGATCCAAAACCGGACCCGGTAGCTTAACGACATTCCGTTACGGTGGATGCCACGTGTCGGTCACCCTTGACGAAAGCACTTCTGTGACGCATGATTTATCGTCATGGAAGTGGACACTTCCATGATGATAATTTGGGTAATGTCATGGAACACTTCTACGACAGCACAGGTATGACTATCTTGATTCTGTCATACAATTGTCATGGATGTACATGCATGACAGAAAACGTGACCTACTGTGACAAACAGGTATCATCACGGAAGTGTATTTTTTTTTGTAGTGGACCAGACCAAGGTGTCACAGAACCCCACCTCGATCAATAAAGCTTTCATCTCATATTCGCAATATCCTAATTGCAATCTTAGTGTCTTGCTTGTTCTTCGTTTGCTTGCAGGAAATAGACCTTCGTGGTCAGGTTGATCATGCTCTGGCGTGGTCAATAACCTCTCAGAGTTGGTTTAGCAATTGTTAAGGAGCGACGTCCTCGCACATTCAAAGTCAGATCGTGAAAGTCTACTGCTCCGAAATGATAATCACCATCTCATCGAAAGACGGGACACCTTTGCCTCTATCAGAGTGACTTCACCACTAGCTCCATATATCACGAGTTGCCCCAATTCCCATGTGAGGAGAGCCACAACCCCCACCACTTGAGTGATATGAGTGACTCCACCATATGTGATTTTGAGTGCACCTATTTTGAGGGAGTGGGTGAACCACCACATATAGAGAGTGAGATAGTTGAAAGGGCACGTGAGGCCACTATGATTTCTAAGGACTTAACCTCTACCTCTATTATGTCTTCTCATTTGGTGCTAGGTCCCATATATGATGATGCGCCGATTCACGACAACTCTGTCCTTCCGTTGGACAAGACGATGGCCATGGTGGAATATGATGCACCCCCACATGGTTCCATCACGATGAAGATCACCACCATTTGGTCTTTACCACCTCATCTACAACACTTGAGTGGAATAACAAAGGTAACATAGGTGACAGTGAAGCTCTTGTCCCACTAGTGAACGTTCTTAACATTGATTTCTTGCATGATGTTGATCAACCTATTACCATGCTTCATGCTAGTGTGACTTCCCCATGTGATGATTTACCCATTTATGATGAGTTCGATGATTGCCATATGGGGTCTATTAGTTGTGATGCCTCGTTACATAGGATTTCTTGTGACAATTATTTACGTTACATCATGTTTGATAATCCGCTTGACTTGTCGTATGCTATGCATGAGATCAATCATATGTCATATTTGCAATCTCATCGTAGTGACTATGCATATGCCATTAAAATAAACCCAATTTGCACATATGGCATAGATGATAAGCCTATGGTTATTGGCATTAGTTTTTCGTGTAATGATATTCATATGCTCCCTTTGCATCATTTATCTCACATGCCATGACATGAGCACGTAGCTTCGGATATGCATCGTTTTGGATGTTGTCCATTTTGTCCATATGTTATTTCTGATATTGCTCATGAAGAGACCCCCATACTTTCCTCATACATGTTAGGAGATTTTGATCCATCCCATCCATTGCATGATCCCAATATTTATGTGCACCATATGCTCCCCATGAATGAAAATAATATCGATGTGCCATATATTTGCATGCAAAATTTGTGTCCCCATCGTGTTATACATAACAACTATTCATTCATGATGGATGACATGTTCTTATACCATGCATAAAATTTGTTTGAGCATTTCTTATCTTGTGCTAACTCACACGTGCACATACACATCATGATGGATGATGTGTCCATTTACCACGCACACAATTTCTTTGGTTTGTGTCTCTTTTGTGTAGGTACCCATGAATACTTGTTAACCTCACAATCCCATGAGTTGACAAAACGAGCTCTAGAGAGCAATGATGGCTTGGGATCACGTGGATTGTATTTCACACCATTCCCATTGTGCAACAACTTCGCACATTTCTTCTACATGACACTCACATGGTTATGGGTATTGTCCATTATAGATCCTTTGCCCATATTGCCATGTTCACTTTGCATGATATGATCATTCCCTTGCCTTTGCCATGCATTTGTGACCCATGCTTTGCATTACATATGATGATTGATTCTCATACTTGTATGTGTATTTGCAAGCTTGGTGGAGATATCTCTTGTTATTTCCATGTTTGCTTTGTGCCCCATTCCTGATGATACTATGATATTGCTTTGTGTTCGTGCTTGCGATATGTCATGTGCATTGTCTATGCCTATTATTTGCTCACATGACATGTTTGCCATGATTTACTCTAGTGTGTTGCATCTTCGCTCCACTTGTTTGCATGACTTGATCACTATGATTGCTTGCTTTGTTGCATCACCGATGATTCATACTTCCTCATTTCATGCGGTTGTTGACAACCATCTACATGCTTTGCACATGATTGTTATTGCTTCTTGTCATATATCTCCACGCGTTGCCTCTCTCACACTAGATGATTTCCCATGTATTGAGTGCAACAATGATTTTAGTCTTGCTCATGAGATTGCCTCCATAGCATTCTCGCATATATTGGGAGATTTTGACATATTCCTTGTGAAGCATGCTTGTCTTACCTCTTTGCACCATATACCTAGTGCCATGAATATAGCCATTGTTGCATCATATTATTCATGCATTTGTGCTACTAATGGTTATGTCCAAGAGAAGACAACTATCATGATGGATGATGTATTTATCTACCATGCGCATACATTCTTTGTTTTGTTGTGTACATGCGTAGGATACTTAGACTTTGTGTCGACTTCCACTTCACGTGAGTTGACCATTCGAGCTCTTGAGAGCGAGCCACCTTCTACCATGATGTTTCTACATCATACTTGCTTGTGCTTCAGCATTGTGGAGGACACACAAGGACATCCTTTCAAGGTGATATCCTTCTCTTTTGAGAACCCCCAAACCATGAGCATGAATATCGTGGATCATACTACTTGTGTTGCTTGCACCATGAGACTTATTGGTCATCATGGACCATTTGATTGTGCACATGTTAGAGATCTTGCTTCGACTTGTCATTTTCACCATTCCATGCCTCATGACATATATACCTTGTGTGTTGCATCCAATTCTTGGATTTCTTGCTCCTATCATATGTTTGGTTGCAACAATTTAATTTCTTCGCATATGCCATGTCCAATTGATTGCTACATGTTTGGCTTGATTGCCTCACACATGATGAACACTTTGTTTTTCTATTGTGCTGAGTGCCACATGATTTTCACTACACCTTATGCACATTATGCTTGGATTGTCTTGCACTTGACCCATGTGTTTACACATATCATCTTCTCTGGTGTTGTGAATGATTCTTATGCCTACCATCAACCATTTGTCGAGCGCTTTATGCATGATTGCTATGACCATGAGGTAGATGCTTATTCTCTTGTCACACATATTTGCATCACTACCTCACATTTACATGCGTGTTTCCATGCTGAACTTGATTGTGCTCAGTTCATATGCTTACATGCCATGTCACAATCCTTTGTCACACCTTATGCTATGTTTGATCACGACACTTGTTGTGTGAATCACCGCTTGAATTCTTGGTTTTGCACTAACGCTAACAACATTCATTTTTCCAAGTGTTTGTTCTCTTTGCTCCTTTTTAAGGATTCACGAGATGGAGCGACATTGGAGAGTGCCCATTTTGAGCTTCAATATGATGAGTACTTGGTGATCGTCTACTTCCACACAGTGACGCCATCTCTTTCTCATGGTGATTTGGTTTTCGATCCAAGGTCGGATCTTTCTCAAGGGGGAGGGGATGATGCGGAGCATCCTATGGACATCACCATGTCAAGAGTCTATTTGGCAAGTGACACGTGCGACATCTACTTCACATACACAAAGGTGAATCATATCCTTTACACATGTTCACTTGATCCCTTCGAGGATGGTCTACTACTTGACACTCCTATCGTGTGCATGCATAGGTATTACCAGAGCTTCATGAATGTCGAGGAGGAGTGCAAGCGTCAAGGAACAACTACACCATCCGTGAGGGAAGCATGGAAGAGAAGGGAGAAGAAGCATGTACAAGCTTCTGGAAAGCCCGGAACTTCCGGCCTCCTGCCCGGAACTTCCGGCCATCCCGGAACCTCCGGCCTCGCTGCATCAAAGCCGTTTAGAGCATCCAACTCTCTGAATAGCCCGGCCTTTCCAGACCTTCGCCCAGAACTCCCGGCGCCCGGACCTTCCGACCCTCCATGGAACTTCCGGGCCTACCTACGCGCAGACACTCAGGCCGAAGCCCATGTGCCCTTTCGCCCCTCACTTACCCCTTCGTGGCTACCACTATATATACTCATTCCCCTCCTCCATTTTAGGGTCAGCATAGGTTTACCTCATTTGAGATAGAGCTTTTCTCATCCATCTGGATCTACTCCATCGAGAGAGGTCGCGGCCTCTACGGAGAATATCCACCTTGGATTCAAGAGCCCTTCATGGGAAAACCCATTAAGAGTTCCTCACGGAGATGAACTAGTTACCCTATGTATTGTCCTTTGTTGACCTTGGATCGTGTATCTCTTTGAGTTTCAAGGATCTAGCACATGTGTGATTGTTTCTTGTTGATTTGAGTGTTTCCTCTCATGATTTCCCTCATGTTTCCCCTCGTGTTCTTCATGTTCTTCATGGGATCCCCTCCATTTCGTGAAATATCGGCTCTTAGGGTTCTACCCTACATCAATTTGGTCTTTGCCACCTCACCTACACCACTTGAGTGGAACGAACAAGGTAACATAGGTGACGGTGATGCTCTAGTCCGACTAGTGGACATTCTTGCAATTGATTACTTGCATGATGTTGATCAACCTATTTTGATGCTTCATGCTAGCGCGACTTCCTCATGTGATGATTTCTTGCCCATTTATGATGAGTATGATCATTCTCATGTGGAGTCTATTAGTTGTGATGCCATGTTACATAGGATTTCTTGTGACAATTCTTTAGGTCACATCATGTTTGACAACTTGCTTGACTTGTCATATGCTATGAATGAGATCACCCATATGTCATATTTGCAATCTCATCGTAGTGACTATTCATACGGTATAAAAATAAACCCAATTTGCACATACAGCATAGATGACAAGCCCATGGTTATGGGCATTTGTTTTTCTTGTGATGATATTGATATGCTCCATTTGCATCATTTATCTCATATGCCATGCCATGACCACCTAGCTTCGGATATGCATTGTTTTGGATGTTTTCCATTTCCTCCATTTGATATTTCCGATAAAGCTACCCAAAGTGCAAATTGCTACCTCAGTTCGATGAGGAGGCACTGGAGTACATACCACCATCGCACAATATGGCCAATCGACCACTACGTGGTTGGGACAAAACAGCAACTCATGCCGAACACCAGCCCGCCCCGCCTCATCACTCAGGTAGAGGTAAATTAGCCCACGGCCATACATATGACATCCGGCACACACTGAACAATAAAGCAGGACACACCAGATCAATCTACGGATCGCGGGGACGCGCCTCGACACGCGACACCGGCCACCTATTCGGAGGTGACAAACCCAGTCATGGGCGGGCTGAACACCGCAGACGGACTCTATCAGAGTCACACCACGATACAGCCCGATACAGAGGCCCCACACATCCCCATTGCTTCACTGATGAGGTCCTGGATCACGAATTCCCAGAAGGATTCAAGCCCGTGAACATAGAATCATATGATGGAACCACGGACCCCGCGGTGTGGATCGAGGACTTCATTCTCCACATCCATATGGCCCGTGGAGATGACCTTCACGCCATAAAATACGTCCCTCTAAAACTCAAAGGGCCATCTCGGCATTGGCTAAACAGTCTGCCTGAAAATTCCATTGGCAGCTGGGAGGACTTGGAAGAGGCTTTCCTCGATAACTTCCAAGGTACATACATTCGACCTCCGGACGCTGATGACTTAAGCCATATAGTTCAACAGCCCGGAGAGTCCGCCAGGAAATTCTGGACAAGGTTCTTAACTAAAAAGAACCAAATTGTCGACTGTCTGGATGCCGAAGCCCTAGCGGCTTTCAAGCATAGCATCCACGATGAATGGATCGCTCGCCACCTTGGCCAAGAAAAGCCAAAATCCATGGCGACACTCATGACCCGCTTTTGTGCGGGCGAGGACAGTTGGTTGGCCCGTAGCAAAAACAATGCGAGCGACCCTGGCACCCCGGAAGTAAAAAGCAACAAAGACAAGTCTCGACGCAATAGATACAAGCACCGAAACAACAGTGACAACACCGAGGATACAACGGTCAACGCCAGATTCAGTGGCTCTAAGTCCGGTCAGTGGAAGAAGACGTTCCAAAAGAACAATTCTGGCCCATCCAGCTTGGACCGCATACTTGATCGCCTGTGCCAGATTCACGGCACCCCCGACAAGCCTCCTAATCATACAAATAGAGAGTCCTGGGTTTTTAAACAGGCCGGCAAATTAAACGCCGAGAACAGGGAAAAGGGATCGCAAAGCGAGGACGATGACGAAGAGCCACGACAACCGAACACAGGGGGACAGAAGTAGTTTCCCCCTCTGGTCAAAACAGTGAACATGATATATGCTACCCACATCCCCAAGAGGGAGCGCAAGCGTGCGCTCAGGGATGTCTACGCGATAGAGCCAGTCGCCCCAAAATTCAATCCATGGTCTTCATGCTCGACCACCTTTGATCACCGGGACCACCCGACCAGCATCTGTCACGGAGGCTCAGCCGCACTGGTCTTAGACCCAATAATTGATGGGTTCCACCTAACACGTGTCCTCATGGACGGCAGTAGCAGCCACAATCTGCTCTATCAGGATACAGTGCGAAAAATGGGCATTAACCCATCAAGGATCAAGCCTACAAAGACCACCTTTAAAGGAGTCATTCCAGGCATAGAGGCCCGTTGTACGGGCTCAATCACATTATAGGTTGCCTTCAGATCTCTAGACAACTTCCAAAGAGAGGAGTTAGTCTTTGATATTGTCCCATTCCGTAGCGGCTATCATGCACTGCTCGGATGAACTGCGTTTGCTCAATTCAACGCAGTGCCACACTATGCTTATCCAAGCTCAAGATGCCTGGCCCATGCAGCGTCATAACAGTCAATGGCAATACGAAACGCTATCTCCGTACAGAAGAGCACATAGCTTCCCTAGCTGCAGAAGTACAAAGCGGCCTTCTCAAGCAGAACCTTAATTCGGCTGCCGAGCCCTCGGACACCCTTAAGAGGGTCTGGACTACTCTGCAGTAGGAGAGCTCGGCTCGTCAGGAGCTCGACTAGCAATCCGGCCTCCGTCTCAGTCCCGATCAAGCAGTGGCCTGCGTGCCGCGCATACATAACTATGCACTCAGAATTCCAAAGGCATCGACGGAGGCATAGCTAGCTTGTGATCCACGGCACGGCTCAACCGACATCGGATACACACATACTTTCACTTTTGCTTGTTTTATTTCAGGTTTTAATCCCACAAACCCCATTAGGTGGTCTGGTTATCGCTCCTCTTGAAGGATAAACACACCAAGATGGCGAGGAGCGCAGACATATGGGGATTTTTTAGGTGATTTCGTTAACGATAACTCTACCTGTCTTCCAGGACCCACATGTAGCTCTTCCCTGGTTTCGGCATGTTAAATAGCTTGTTTCTTATTGCACTACTTGTATCAACGTGCCTTGATGTACTAATTACATTACTGTGAAAACAGTTTGTAGGACCCCAGCTTTTTACCTTTACATCTTTTTTGTTTTCTTTCTCTCTTTTCTTTATTTTTTTCAGTTTCCCTGTGGATAACCCCATCAGGAAGCACCCGTACACTTTGGTGCATTTTGATTTTTGCCAAGGGCTTTATAGCACCCCACATTACGGCAATAAAAGTCCGAACACTTCTTGTAAGTATAGTTCGGCACCCCGAATTTAGCATTATATGCATTGGCTCCAAATCATGTCATTGGTCAATAGTTGGGTTGCCCGGCTCCTGTGCTTGCTATCCTACGTTCCGCTACATCGACTAGGGTAGTAAAGGGAGAACTACTGCGATTGTGCCCTGGTCTAAACTGGATGAGCACCTCAGTAGAGAAAGCCGAAAACTGACTATCATGATGTGGCGAGAGCCGGTCAGCTGTTCGGAGGTCTCAAATCGTTGGAGGTTTTTCCGCATTTCGCGAAGGATCGGTACTTCCCGATCAGACGCTGACAGCACCCTGGTTCGTATACCAGGGGTTGCGCCTATGTTTTATTATAAAACTCCTATGGCTAAGTGAGGGTGTTCAAGCTGTATAGTCTGGTTGCCTGGTTCATTGTGCTATTCAACTCCTTCAAGGACCATATAATTGGATCTAGATTTTTTAGACACCACCCCGAACACCTCCGTACTACCTACGTGAGGGCAGAAGCCGACGACTGGCCAACCCTCAGATTTCATACAACACGGCCGCACAGGAGGATACAATTAAAACATAATAAAAAATTATATTACAAAGCGGATTTGTTTTCATCATACAAGGCAAAATATGAATGTATCTATTCAAGAATAACATCCTTCCCGCACTGCGTTGCTACAAGTCGAGATCCCTCCAGGACATTCGCAAAATATCGCTCAGGTGTACGGTGCTCCTTGCCCTCCGACGGCCCCCGGGCCACCTTGACAGCGTCCATCTTCGCCCACCACATCTTGCAATGAGCGAAGGCCATGCGGACACCCTCGATGCAGACTGATTGCTTGATGATGTCTAGCCGCGGACAAGCCTCCACCACCTGCTTCACGAGGCCAAAACAACTCCTAGGTATAGCTTTGGCTGGCCATAGTCGGATTATTAAATCCTTCATGGCCAGTTCGGCCAACCTGTGCAGCTCGACCAACTGTTTCAGTTGATCGGCAAAGGCCACCGGATGTTCTGGCACAACATACTGCGACCAGAACACCTTCTCTGGAGAATCCCCTTCCCTGGCTCGGAAGAACTCCGCAGCATCAGATACACTGTGTGGTAGATCCACAAAAGCCCCTGGGCAACTCCAAATCCGGGTTAGTAAAAGGTACTTCCTCTCCGCATACTTGCTTTGCATGTTAAATGCCTTACCTGCTGCAATCTTCTTCGCCTCCTGGATCTCCTGGAGAGCGTCCCAGGCCTCATTCCGTGCGGCCTCCGCGCTCTGACGAGCCTTGGTAAGTTCGACCTCTTGAGCCGACGACTCGCGCTCCAAGGCTTCACACTTCTTCACCACGTCCTGGAGCTCCTGCTGGACCTCGCCGACCCGGGCCTTGAGCTTCTTACGGGCGGCTTGCTGTTGGACAGCCTTCCCCTCGGCTTCGACCAGGGCCTCGACCTCGGTCGTCGCTTCTATACAAATCATGGCATTTTGGTCATCGCATATCATTTTCTTCTTTTTCAAATATATAACAGATTATTGCTTACCTTGCTTCTTCTCGAGCTGCCGCTTCACTTGCCTCAGCTCTCCCTCGGCCTCCGCTAGTTTCTGCTTCAGTACGGGGACTTCGGCAGTATGCGAGGCCACGACCAGCAACGACGCATGTATTTAAGAAAAATTTAGTTAGTTTCCTAGCGTCCGAGATTGATCCTCTGTCCGGTTTTTTCTTTCCGAACACCGGACAGTGTCTCAAGGGCTATTGTCTACATTGGGATTCTCTCCTTTTGGCGTCATTTACCTCAAAACCTGTCAGCAGGTTGCCGCAGGCCTCAGTTAGTCTGCTCTTGGCAGACTGAACCCTTTCAATCACCGTGCCCATAAGGACACGATGCTCATCCATAATGGAAGCTCCTCGCAGCGCTTCCAGTAGACTATCCGGTGCCCCTGGTTGGAGAGGGGCCACCGAGGGAACAGGCATCACCCCTTCTTTAGAAGGAGGGTGCGTGCTGGATTCTGGAGCTGCCTCGGTCTCCGGAATGGAGTCTGGTTGAGGGCCGAATTGTATACGCCCCCTCCCCCACCCCAGTCCCCGGGGGAATTGATTCCCCTTGGTGTCCGGTGATGGAGGTTTCACCTTCGGGCGCCTCCTGAGCCTCTCCCCTGTCGGGAACAGTCCTTAGGGACAGCACCTCCGCGTCATCCCTAGTCTTGGGGGAGTGTGCGGCTGGCGGGGAGTCGCTGGCCATTGCCTTGGAATCCAATGAGCCTCCTGACAAGGACCATGGAGGGCTATTGTGGGCCAGACTACAATAACATAACCAATCATCTCAATACAATGAGGAGGGGAAACTTCATGGGCGGATAAGGTATTAATACTTACGATGTGGCCCGAGGCTTAGCACGGGGGCGTTTGTCCGGACTGTCATCGACGTCCCATGCGGAGTTATCCGCGAGGGAGCCCTTTCCCCTTTTGGGCGCCTCCGCCTCCAGAGTTGCGGAGGCCGCCCTCTTCTTCCTCCCCCCATCAGGGGGGGAGTCGCTCTCCTCCTCCTCCTCATCTGTGTCGTCTTTGGTGGCGGGGGAATGGGCCTTGTCTTCAGACGTTGCGTTCGAGGTACCCTTGCGGTGAGGGCCGCTCCGGGCCCCTTAGGCCTTTCCTGTGGCCTTCTTCTCTGGTGCCTTATAAGGTGCCGGCTCCAGCATCTTTGCTAAGTGCGGGATGACTGACTCCTCGGGCAAGGGGGCTGGACACCGGATCTGCTTCGCTTTCTTCAACCAGTACTGAAAAAGCAATGGTAATGGAAGCTTAGATATCATCCTTGAAACAAGCAAGTAAGGGATGTGTTGAAAACAACATACCTCATTGGGAGGGTGATTTATGTCGTGACCCCGGTCCAATCCAGTGGCCGGCGGTATCTCGTTGCCCTTGAAAAGCAACTTCCAGGCATCTTCATGAGTCGTTTGAAAAAGCCTCACCAGGGTATGGTGTTTCTTCGGGTTGAAATCCCATAGAGGATGACTTCGGCTCTGGTAGGGTAGGATTCGGCGCACCAACATCACTTGGATTATGTCGACAAGCTTGATGTCCTTATCAATCATACTTTGGATACATGTTTACAGCGCAATCAGCTCGTCCGACGAACACTAGTTTGGACTCTTGTCGACCCAGGAGGTGAGCCGCACGGGGGCGTCGGAGTTGAATTCGGCCACCGCCGCCCAGGTGGCATCGCAGGGTTCGGTGATGTAGAACCATAGCTTCTGCCATTCCTTGACAGATTCCACGAATGTGCCTTTTGGCCAAGCGACATTGGTGAGCTTGCTCACCATGACGCCCCCGCACTCTACGTGCTGTTCGTCCACCACCTTGGGCTTCACATTGAAGGTTTTGAGCTACAACCTGACATGGGGGTGGATGCGGACGAAGGCCTCGCACACGACGATGAACACTGAGATATTGAGGAAGGAGTTCAGGGATAATTCGTGGAAGTCTATCCCGTAGTAGAGCATTATCCCGCGGACGAAGGGGTGGAGTGGAAACCCTAGCCCGCGGATGAAGGTGTGGAAGTAGGGTATTACCTCCATCAAGAGGGCCTGAACCTGGGTAAAACTTCATGTCCCCCGTCTCCTGTTACCATCAACCTTAGACACGCAGTCCGGGACCCCCTACCCGAGATCCGCCGGTTTTGACCTCGACACTCGGTGCTGGAGCGGCTAGCGAGGCAATAGTTGTATTAGGGGAGGCGAGCGAGGTGAGGGTACACGGGGGCACAGTGAGATCATGAAGAGTGACCTTAGTATCTCTGGCGAGATGGAGATGGAGATGGAGCGGTGCTAGGGGAGAGGGAGATGAGGAGAGGCATGCTATACAGCGGTGGTGACAGTGACTGCACAATGCACAAGGTGAGGCTGACTTTGGTAACCCGAACACGCCGCCTGGACTGGTGTCACCTCGGGCGCAGGGTCTTGTCAGTTCACTGTGAGGACCGGATGAATAATAGGTTGACCATCAAGTGTACCATAGTTGTACTACTACTAGTAGTAGGAGTAGTACGAACATGAGTAGTATTGTATAGAGGAATAGGTATCCCGTGCTAGCATGCCTCTGGGTTCACTTCATCCTCCAGGTATCATCCATATTGCGACCAGAACCAAATTCTCGTGCATGCGAAAGCGCTAAGAAGGCATTTTCTTTTTTGAGGATAACCGCATATTCCTTAACTAGAGAATGTTGTGTCCCCCACGCATGCGCCAATATCCATCCGAACCAGCTACGACACAGTTTTTATCTGTTTGCATAGGTCCCACCTGTCAAGAGGGGTGTGGAAATAAAAATGAATCATAAAATGTCTCACCACGGTGATTTAAAAGAGCGACCTCAACTAGCCAGTGGCACATGTAGAGCTAGAAGGATGGACGCATACAGGGACAGGTACCACTCCTCAGTCTACCCGCGTA
Source organism: Triticum aestivum (assembly GCF_018294505.1). Taxonomy (NCBI): domain Eukaryota; kingdom Viridiplantae; phylum Streptophyta; class Magnoliopsida; order Poales; family Poaceae; genus Triticum; species Triticum aestivum. Next base: position 256,671,510 of record NC_057803.1, read on the forward strand.
GCCTTTTCGTTTAGTCTACCTAGCCGTCTAATCAACTGCATGCAGGCCACTTCTCCCATTTACTTCTCCATCGGGAACCGATTTTCCTCAGCTTCTTCACTACTCCTTCATCTTCATTTGCATCCAAACCACACTGCATTCACATTGTTTTAACCTCTTCACATCCTCCTGGAGTAATTCTGAAGCCCCTTTAAATAATCATTTTCTTCAGTTAGACTAGCCATCTAATCCTAATTCTGCAAACCATAGCCCTCTGATCCAACAATTCCTGATGGCGAAAGAGACCGAGGAGCAGATTTTTAGTGTCCAACATGTCCTCGTCGAAGGTTCGTTGAGCATAGTTGCCATAGTAACCGACCACCCAAGGGTTGTTCGGAAGTGGATCAACAAAGTTGCCACCACTGTATAGTTGCCATGGTCTCGACGCAGAGTACACGGAGCGTGCCACTGGGAAGATCCAACGCGCCGCCGTCCTTCAGCTGTGCCTTGGAGATGATGTTTTGGTGTACCACATCATACACGCGCCCACCATACCAGGTGAGCCTCACGATTTCCTGTCTTAGGAGGTCATATACTTCCATGGGGCAGCCATCGCAAGGGATAAACAGAAGTTGGAGCCTTACAACCTTGATTTGAAAAGGTATGCTGATGTAGAAACCAAAATAAAAATTCCTGCAAAAGATTGTGATAAACCGACACCATCCCTATTCGACGTAGCAAATTTTGTGCTCGGAACAAATCTTCAGAAGGGTGATGAGACGTTGGCATTAAGGTCGTCTGGATGGGAGAATTATCCCTTGATGTACGAGCGGATAAAATATGCTACCCTCGATGCACATGTGAGTTTCGAGATGGCTACAAAGTCCAGAGAGATTGTTGCGAAGCCGTCTCCCATAGAAAATGAGAAGAAGAAGAAGAAGAAGAAGAAGAAGAAGAAGCAGGAGAAGAAAAAGCTACACCAGCAGTAGGGCATTATGGATGGATGAACTATTTCCTATCTTGTAAAAAAATTATTCCCTCTCTATGTATATTGATATAGATGGACTATTTCGATGGTGTGCATGTCTTTGGAACAAGTAGTAGCGTGGGTCCGCTTGACTATAAGGAACTATTTATCCGCCTAGCTTTCTCTACTACTCCTTCTAGTGATAAGTATGCAATGCATGTGTCCGTAGACATGACAACTTGTCCATGTAAGTTTAACTACGACGACCATCACGTTTCATCCAATGCCTCTCGCGATTCCCATGTCACCACTATACCACGTCCCCCGACGTGCGCCTCATCCCTTTCGGCCGCATCGCCCCTCTGCCTTTTTGTGCATGACATGTGGGCCACCTGAAATGCGGCGAGTCATACATCTCCAACGTATCTACAATTTTTGATTGTTCCATGTTGTTACATTATCAATCTTGGATGTTTTATAATCATTTTATAGTCATTTTATATCATGTTTTGGTACTAACCTATTGACATAGTGCCAAGTGCCAGTTCCTGTTTTTCCATGTTTTTTACATCACAGAAAATCAATATCAAACGGAGTCCAAATGCCACGAAACATTACAGAGATTTTTTATCGACCAGAAGGAACGTAATGGGCCCTTGGCACGCCAGGGCGCGCCAGGAGGCCCATGCATGCCCTGGTGGGTTGTGCCCACCTCTGGTGCCCCCGGACCGCCTATTTGCTCTATAAAATACCCCAGTATTCCCAAAACCCTAGGGGAGTCGATGAAATATTCATCCAGCCGCCGTAGAGTCCAGAACCACCAGATCCAATCTAGACACCATCTCGGCTGGGGTTGTCCACCTCCATTAGTGCCTCTCCGATGATGCGTGAGTAGTTCTTTGTAGACCTTCAGGTCCATAGTTAGTAGCTAGATGGCTTCCTCTCTCTCTCTCTCTCTTGATTCTCAATGCAATGGTCTCTTGGAGATCCATATGATGTAACTCTTTTGCGGTGTTTGTTGGGATCCGATGAACTTTGAGTTTATGATCAGATCTATCTCATTTTTTATCCATGAAAGTATTTGAATTTCTTTGATATCTTTTATGCATGATTGCTTATAGCCTCATATTTCTTCTCTAATATTTGGGTTTTGTTTGGCCAACTTGATCTATTTATCTTGCAATGGGAAGAGGTGCTTTGTAGTGGGTTTGATCTTACGATGCTTGATCCCAGTGACAGAAGGGGAACCGACATGTATGTATCATTGCTACTAAGGATAAAACGATGGCATCTATCTCTACATAGATAGATCTTGTCTACATCATGTCATCGTTCTTATTGCATTACCCCGTTTCTCCATGAACTTAATACACTAGATGCATGCTGGATAGCAGTCGATGTGTGGAGTAATAGTAGTAGATGCAGGCAGGAGTCAGTCTACTAATCTTGGACATGATGCCTATGTAATGATCATTGCCTGGATATCGTCATGTGTATTTGAAGTTCTATCAATTTCCCAACAGTAATTTGTTCACCAGCCATTTGCTATTTTTCTCGAGAGAAGCCACTAGTGAAACCAACGGCCCTTGAGTCTCTTTCTCATATTATTTGCCTTTGTGATCTATTTTGCTTTGCGTTTATTTTCAGATCTACTAAATCGAAAAACCAAAAATACCTTGCTGCAGTTTATTCTTGTTTATTTTATTCGGCATTCGATCTATCAATCTACTACAAATTTACCTCATGTCCGTTTGCCTATCTCGAGGCGCCATATCCCGGAAGGGATTGACAACCCCTTTAACACGTCGGGTTGCGAGAAGTTGTTATTTTCTGTGCAGGTGTTGTTTATGTTGTGTTGCTTGGTTCTCCTACCGGTTTCATAACCTTGGTTTCACATCTGAGGGAAATACCTACCGCCGCTATGCTGCATCATCCCTTCCTCTCCGGGGAAATACCGACGTAGCTTCAAGCAATATCAAAAGGAATTTCTGGCGCCGTTGTCGGGGAGGATCTTCAACATATAGCAGGTTCCTAATCAAAAATCTCATCTCCTCGCAATTTACATTATTTTCCATTTGCCTCTCGTTTTCCTCTCCCCCACTTGACAAAAATTGGCCGTTTTATTCGCCTGTCTTTTTCATTCGCCGTTTTCTCGTCAGATCTTTCCTTTGCTTGCAATCATGAGTGATTTTGGTATGGCACCAGCAGATGATGGCCTAACTCCTAAAATTGGATGTACGGGCAATCTGGAAGCTAAAACGTTTTTCTTGGGGCAAGGTAACGTTATGGGAAAAGAACGTATCCTTGAATTTTTCAATTGTGTTGCGAATCTGAGTCTTGATGCTCCTCCTATACTTATAACTACAAGATCTTATTCTGATATTATTTCAGCACTAGTTCTGAAACTTGAAAGTAAATTTATTCGTACCCATCCTACTTTGCAAAGATTGTTTTTTGAGTTTCCCATTATAAAGAATCCTAGGGCTAAAAAGTTGGCCACAGTTGTCCTTATGAATGAATTTAATTACATAATACGGGAAGCTAGGGAAATCTTTGATTTTTATGGTATGAATCATGAAAAACCTGTGATAGATGAAATTCTCTACAATAGTGACTATGCTTTAAGACATTTTCTTGGGGATAATAAAATCTTTGATGAGAATATTAAAAAGGAAGTCCCCGTTCTAGATATAATCCAACTGGTTTTCAATAATGTTAATCAACATTACTCTTGGATTGTTGTCGGGAATCAAAAAGGTTATGACAAACACCAACATAGGAATGCTAAGGTTTCTATGAATAATATGTTTTATGTTGTGTTTACAAAACCCTATGATGAAAATACCTCTAATAAGGTTAAGAAGAAGGATGACAAAACTTAGATCCTTCCTTTATGCCTAGCTAAGGGCGTAAAACTATAGCGCTTGCTAGGAGGCAACCCAATTAATAAATTTTATTTTTGATTTTTGCTTCCTGTTTTTGAGTGTTAGAACAATTATGCTACTATTATGATTGTGTTTTTTATGTTTTAATTAGTGTTGGTGCCAAATAAATCCTTTATGATCTTCTTGGGTGATAGTTGTTTGATCTTGCCGAAAAAACAGAAACTATTATGCTTACGAAAATAATTCTTATTTTTGAGCAGGGAGCGATAAAATACTCACTGCACTTGCAGTAGATATATATACAAATTGCTCAGGTCGTCCTAATTTTTCAGAATTTTTGGAGTTACAGAAGTATTCAAAATAGTCAGATTGTTATAGACCGTTCTATTTTGACAGATTCTGTTTTCTTTGTGTTGTGTGCTTATTTTGATGGCTCTATGGTTTTCTATGATGAGTTTTTTCCATAGAAAAGTTGGAATAAAGTATATATAGTGCAAGAACAAAATATGAATTAGTTTGATATAACACTTACAGTAGTGACTTATTATTTTCTTATACTAACGGATCTCACGAAGGTTTTGTTGAGTTTTGTGTGATTGAAGTTTTCAAGTTTTGGGTTATCTTACGATGGATGAAGGAATAAGGAGTAGAAGAGCATAAGCTTGGGGATGCCCGGAATCCCAAGCTATTATCCCAAAATGAGCAACCAAATAAGCTTGGGGATGCCCCCGAGTGGCATCCCCTCTTTCTTCTAACGACCATCAGTATTTTACTCGAAGCTATATTTTTATTCATCACATACTATGTGTTTTGCTTGGAGCGTCTTGTATGATATGAGTCTTTGCTTGTTTTATTTTGTGTTTTTAAGTCTTGATCCCTTGCTCGATATATCTATTTGAGAGAGCCAAAATTATGTCATGACTTGTTAGAATTGTTCTCTTTGCTTCACTTAAATCTTTTATGACCTATGGACTTGCTCTAGTGCTTCACCTATGTCTTTTTGAGCACAGTGTGCTTTAGTATTTTTGAAGAAATGTTCTCTTGCTTCACTTAGATTTATTTGAGAGTTAGTAAAATTTTCAAGAAATTCTCTGTTGCTTCACTTAAATTAATTTGAGAGAAAGAAAAATTATGCTCATGATCTTCACTTATATTTGTTTGAGCTTTTGAAAAGCAACACATGAAAATTAGTCCCAAAGTGACAGGTATCCAAGAAGGATATAATAAAAACTTTCATGAAGATCATTAGACAAAATAAACTTGATTCATAGTAATAGTTTTGAGATATGATGATGTGATATGTGAGTCATCTTGATGAGTAATTATGCTTTAGTAAGAATATTGGTGTTAAGGTTTGTGATTCCCTATGCAAGCACGAAAGTCAATAGTCATGGAATGAAATTATATCCTACGTGTGGTGTATTCTTTGGTGTTAATTATGCTTAATGCTCGCTTATGAGATTATATGTTTCTTGGTTGGTCGTTTCTCAATCTTTTGCTAGCCTTCATTTTGCACTAAGTATGACCACTACTTGTGCATCCAAAAACCTTTAAACCAGTTTTGCCACATGAGTCCACTATATCTACCTATATGCAGTATTCTTTCACCGTTCTAAGCAAATTTTCATGTGCCATCACTAATTTTCAAAAATAAACTTCTCTTTTGTGTGTTCGTTTCGCTCGCGGAGCGGCGAGGGGTGGCTAATATTTTCCATGCTAGATGTGTTATTCTCACGATGAGTGTTTATTCACTTGTCATTGCACCAGAGTAAGACAAAGGTATTAGGGATGCCCAGTCCCGAAATGAAAAAAAAATTACTTTATGTTGTTGATGCGGAGCATCCCATGATCATCCCCATGGACACACCGACACCTCCAACGACACCACTTGGACTAATGACACGAGCCCGAGCCAAAGCTATCGAAGATAAGGTGAACTCACTCCTATCTGAACTTCCACTTTCTATGCATGAGACATGGCTACTACGTAAGTCCGAGGTGTTGTGCATGATTAGGCACCAAGAGGGCCCTCCCGAAGATGAGCATGAAGATGTACAAGTCCCCAAGTCCACGGATGAGGAGAACCAATGGAAGGAGCCAAGAGCATCTCCCAGGCCCCGGACGTCCGGCCAAGGCCCCGGACGTCCGGCCAAGGACCCGGACATCCGGCCCCTGGAGCGTCTTCCTCTACAGCAGCACAGCCGCAGAAGGCTACAAGCCCCGGACATCCGGCCCCTGCAGCTCGGACATCCGGCCCCTTCCGATCCCCCAGACATCCGGACACCAGCCCAGAAATCCGGCCCCTCCGAACCCGAGAGCAACAAATGCCACCGCTCCATCCCGGACATCCGGCCCCCCAGCCCGGACATCCGGCGTCGCCTGAAAGCCCGGACATCCGGCCCGACTTGCCTGGACATCCGGCCTCCCCTGTCTGCGCATAGTGAAGGGCCGAGGCCCGTGTATCCCTTCTCCCCCCTAGACTATATATACTCCATCCCGTACAACTTTCAAGGGTTAGCAAAGGATTAGCTCATATTTTGTGTGAGAGCTTTGCTCATCCACTTGATTACCTTCTCCTCGGAGATTCGAGCCTCCACCGGAAAAGATCCCCCAAGCGGATTCAAGACCCCTCTTTAGGGAAGAACATCAAGACCTCCTCACGGAGAAGAACCGGTTACCCTTTTGTATCGTCCCTAGTTGATCGTGGATCGTGTATCTTACTTTATGTACTTGAGGATCTAGCACATGTGTGACTATTTCTTGTTGGTTGAGTGATTCTCTCGTGTTCCCCCTCGTGATTTCCCTCATTTTCCCCTCGTGTTCTTCGCGGGATCCACTCCTTTTGTGAAAGATCGGGCGATTAGGGTTCTACCCTACATCATCTTGGTATCAAGAGCCACGTTGATCACGATTTCGGAGCCTCCCTACTGTGTTTCTAGCCTTGTTTTGTTGTTTTTCGTCCTAATTCAAAAAATCCCCACCAAAAATAGCCCCAATTTTTTTTGTGATTTGTTAGTATGTTGAGATTTTGTTGGTTTGGATCTGTGGATTTGCTTTGTTTTGAGTGGATCTAGCTTTCCATCCTTTTTCTCCCTACTTCCATCCACAAATTCCTCCGAATTTCGCCCGGATTTAACCTCTCCTCACGGTGTTCATCCCGTTCGTCCCCGGATCCAGAGCCCGAAAAGCCGGCCCGTCCAGCCCGGACATCCGGCCTTCCACCCGGACATCCGACCCCTGGCAGCAACATCTCCATCCACCGCCCCGTTTTCCACCCAATTTCCACCAAATCTTGTTCCGGTGCCCACCATATACCATATATACTTCCACATACCTCCACCACTTCCGCATATCCCAACCATTTTTGGACCGTTTGGCTCTCCGACACATTTGCTACTTCGAGGTTTGAGAATTTGAGTTGCGGTACCGTATCCTTTTGTGTTTCGGCTATCTAGGTATGGTTCGACATCGACAGCACCGCCGCTCATCTTCCCCACGGACGTGCCCTACATCGTCATCAACAACGACCACCTCGACTACACCTTGGTATTCGTGCCACCATTTTGACACCATACCGCAAGCAAGACCGGTAACCTCATCTTGGTATTGGACATATCATAGCCTTACTCCTTTGTGTTGCTTACCCATCGAGACTAGCCATTGGGTATTGCTGGCAATAAGACTTGTGCACATTAGTGATCATACTTCCCATAGCATACATACATCCTTGTTGCATATATTGGTATCATCTCTTGTGTCACAAAGTTGTCATCGCATACTCACTTGCTATCTTGGTTCGTCAAGGATTGCATGAGAAAAGAGCTCAAACATCAAAGAGCCAAACAAGCTTTTAAGCAAAGAGCTTTTAAGCAAGAACCATAGCATCTTGCAACATTAAGATTGTCATACTCGATCATCTTGGATCATATCATAGCAACACCTTGCATACAAAATATTTGGGATAGAAGTCGTTGCATTTTTGCTAAGTAGGTTGTGCACAAGTTCTTGTATCCGCCTATTGTGCAATCGTGCTAGCGTCTCTCTAGTGTTGTGCAACAAGAGCATTTTTGTGGATTCCACATTTTGGCTCACCCTTGGTTGCAGAACCCCACTTATCTTTTTGCGTGTGTGTTTCCGTGTACCTTATATGCTTGGTCTACTTGTTACATTGCATCTTGCGAATCTTTTCCAACATTATTGAAGCTCACCTACAATTGCATCAAATTTTGTGCCACCATCCTAACCAAGCTCCACCAAAAGCTTTTACTTCTGTAGGTGTGAGAAACCGACAAGAACTAGTACCAATTGTCCTATTTCCTTGTCCTACATTGGAGTGATCCTCGATCCACTTTCAACTTCGGTCAAGGTACATTTGGTACTCGTACTTCTCTTTTTACCACTCACATTTGTCTTGGAATGATGGATAGGCCAAGTACTTCTACCAACCCACTCTTCATGGAGCAAGACGACGACATGAACTCCTTCGTCACCAAGAGTCACCTCTTTGGTGCACAACGTGCTTTGCATCAAGAGCAATAAGCTATGAGTGAACGCATCGACAACCTCGCCGCCGACTTGCGACTTTCCGAGCAACATACAAGGGACTACTTCGACCACAAGCTCGACGATCGCAAGCAAGAGAATGACCAAAGGATGGATGAAATTCGTTCTTTGTTGCTCAACCATTCGTCTTCCACTTCAAGAAGGAGCCGTTCAAGCCACCACTCCGACTTCACCCTCTCCGGCTCAAGTACACCGACATCAAACACTCTTCGCCGGGCCACTTGCACCGATCGTCAAGCAAGCCTCAATCCGCTATGCGACAATGACTCTCAAGAGCGCCGACAACGTCAAACTCAAGAGGCCTTTGCGCTAGCCCGAGAACGGCAACGACAACGCCAACATGAAGAGGAAGAGCGAGCGCGTGTACACCAAAATGCTCAAGATGCCGAGGCACAACGTCAAGAACAACAACTCCATGACGCTGAAGCACTTGCGGCACAACAAGCTCTACGCGATTCGAGTCGAGCTGTTGCCGACTGAAGCCGACAAGCCCATGAACAAGAGGAAGCACTTCGCGAAGAAATTCAAGAACGAAGATTTCAAGCTCGCGTGCATTGTCAAGTTCTTCCTTGAGCTCGACAAGCTCCTCCACAAGCTCGCCAAGAACAACAAGTCAATCCAGAGCATGAAGACAATGGAGATCCTCCACGGCAAGAACAACATGACGATAACAACCCTCCGCGCCAAGAGCACCACGAGTTGATCAATCATCAACAACATGGGCGTCATCACCCCGACCCCAACACAATGAAGAGCAATGTTATGGAAAACTCAAGTTCACCATGCCCAAGTTCAACGGAAGCAACAATCCCGAAGAGTACCTTTCATGGGCATTGAAGGTTGACAAGATCTTCCGTTTGCACAATTATGAAGAAGAGAAGAAGATCGCGATGTCATCCCTTGAGTTCCAAGACTATGTCCTCATTTGGTGGGAACAAATCATAGAGCACCGAGAGGCAAGAGGTGAACCACCCATTACTACTTGGGCGCAAATGAAGGATGTCATGAGAGCACACTTCGTGCCTACCTACTACAACCGCGACCTCTTCAAGAAACTCCAACAACTCAAGCAAGGAACAAAGAGCGTTGAAGAATATTACAAGGAGATGGAGATTGCAATGATAAGAGCCAATGTCACGAAAGATGATGAGCAAACAATGGCACGTTTCTTGAATGGACTCAATCATCCCATCAAGAAGATCGCCAACTTCCAACCATACTCCAATCTCATCGAGCTTCTGCACCAAGCTACCAAAGCGGAACGCCAAGTGCAAGATGATTTCAAGTATGCCAAGTTCTCATCCAATTCCTACGGCTTCTCCAACAACCAAGCTTGAACGACTCCAACACCGACTACAAAGCCCTCTACTTCCAACATAGACAAGTCAACTTCCAAGAAAGCTTCGTCAACTACAAGCCATCCTCCTACGAGCAACTTCAAGCCGAGAGCTTCATCATCATCAACCCCAACCGATGAGACCGTCAAGACGAGTTCCTTCAAGTGTTTCACTTGCGGAGGCCGAGGCCACAAGTCCTACGAGTGCACCAACAAGCGAACCATGGTCTTCAATGACGATGGCACTATTACTCCATGAGCCAATGAGAAATGGAAGCCCTCTAGCAAGTCGCCATGCACCGCCAAGTGAACAATGAAGAAGAACAAGTCTTTTGTGATGAAGACTCAAGTTCCGCACTTGTTGTCTCCAAAGTCTTGACTCTCCAACATCACCAAGAAGAAGACCAACGATGCCACATATTCCACACCAAGGTCGGCATCAATGGACGATCCGTCAAAGTCATCATCGATGGAGGGAGTTGTCATAATCTCGCAAGTGAAGAACTTTGCTCCAAGCTCCAATTGCCCAAGACGAAGCATCCACATCCATACAAAGTGCAATGGCTTAGTGACTCCGGCACCATCCAAGTCGAGCACCGAGTACAAGTCTCTTTCAAAATTGGCGCCTACGAAGACATCTTGGAGTGCGACGTTGTTCCAATGACCGTTTGTCATCTTCTCCTTGTACGGCCATGGCAATTCGATAGAGGAGTCGTCCACAACGGCCGAATGAACCACTACATCTTCAAGATGAAGGGCAAGGAGTACGTCCTCCGTCCAATGTCGCCAAGTCAAGTGATCGCCGACAAGCAAGCCACCCATCGTGGAGATCATAGTGAGAGAGCGAGCCACCAAAAAGACAGTGAGCGCCACAAGCCAAAATTGAGTGCCTCCACGATGAGCGAAAACAAAAACCTATTTCTATTTGCCACCAAACGTGAGATAAGATAAGTGTGTGAGAACCCATCTAGTGTCCTACACTACGTCCTCGTGTGCAAGGACAATGCACCACAAACTAACACTTCTCACACTCTTCCTCTAGTGTTGTCTTCTCTTTTGCAGGAATTTCAAGATGTTTCCCCGATGAGCTACCTCCGGGTCTACCTCCTCTATGAGGCATTGAGCACCGAATGAACCTCATCCCCGGAGCACCTCTTCCGAATAAAGCTCCATACCGTGTCAACCCCGATGATACAAAAGAAATACAATGGCAAGTAAAGCATCTCATAGACCATGGACATGTGCGTGAAAGTTTGAGCCCTTTTGCTATTCCGGTCATTCTTGTGCCAAAACGTGATGGTAGTTTTCGCATGTGCTCCGATTGTAGACCTATCAATGCTATCACCGTTCGCTATAGGTATCCCATTCCATGCCTAGATGATATGCTTGATGAGCTTAGCGGTGTCACTATATTTTCCAAAATTGATCTTAAGAGTGGTTACTATCAAATCCGCATACAAGAGGGTGATGAATGGAAAACCGCCTTCAAAACCAAGTTTGGTTTGTATGAGTGGTTAGTCATGCCTATGGGTCTTTCGGAAGCACCGGGCACTTTTATGCGCCTCATGAATCATGTATTTCGCCCTTATACTGGTATATTTGTTGTGGTCTACTTTGATGACATTCTTGTGTTTAGCAAATCTATCAAAGAGCATGTCACCCATGTCCGCACCGTTTTGCAAACTCTTAGAAAAGAGCGCCTCTATGCTAATATGGAGAAATGCCTTTTTGGTGTTGATAAGCTCGTTTTCTTGGGTTTTGTTGTTTCTTCTAAGGGTGTTCATGTTGATGAGTCCAAGATCAATGCTATTAAGACTTGGCCGCAACCAACCAACTTGCATCAAGTGCGTAGTTTTCTTGGCCTTGCGGGTTATTATCATCGCTTTGTGAAGGATTTTAGCACCATTGCTTCGCCTTTGCATGCTTTGAGCAAGAAGAATGCGCCTTTTATTTGGAGACCATCCCAAGATACTGCATTCAATGAGCTTAAGAATTTTCTTACTCATGCTCTCGTGCTTGCTTTACCCAACTTCGACAAGCCTTTTGAAATTCATTGCGATGCTAGTGGTAATGGCATAGGAGGTGTGTTAACGCAAGAGAAGCGCCCCATAGCTTACTTTAGTGAGAAACTTTCCGGAGCGCAACTCAATTGTCCCATCTATGACAAAGAGCTATATGCTTTAGTCCGTGTTTTGCATGAATGGGAACATTACCTTCGTCCCCATGAGTTTATCATTCATACCGATCATGAGACCCTCAAGTATCTTAAGGGTCAAACGAAGTTGAACAAGCGTCATGCTAAATGGAGTGAATTTATTGAGTCTTTTCCCTATGTCATAAAGTACATCAAGGGAAAAGAAAACATCGTAGCGGATGCTCTTTCCCGCATATGCATGCTTGTCACGCAACTTGAGTTAGATGTCATTGGCTTCAAGCATATCAAAGACTTGTATGAGCATGATGCAACTTTTGATACTCCTTATGCCAAGTGTTTGTCAAATACATATTGGGAACGCTATTACATTAAAGATGGATATCTTATGAGAGCTAACAAACTTTGCATTCCCGAGTCCTCTCTTCGTTTGTTGCTTTTGCAGGAATCTCATGGAGGAGGCTTAATGGGACACTTCGGACGCGACAAGACGTTCGCCACGCTCTCGAAGAACTACTTTTGGCCAAAGATGTTTCGGGACGTCAATCGTTTCACCAACCGATGTTCTACATGTCGCAAAGCTAAGTCCAAAGCTCAATCTCATGGCCTCTATATGCCTTTACCAATTCCATACCAACCATGGGAAGACATGACAATGGACTTTGTACTTGGTTTGCCTAGGACTCGAAATGGGAAAGATTCCATATTTGTCGTTGTGGACCGTTTCTCAAAAATGGCACATTTTGTTCCTTGCAACAAGATAGACGATGCTTCACATGTTGCTAATCTCTTTTGTAGGGAAATATTGCGTCTCCATGGTGTGCCAAAGACCATCGTCTCGGACCGCAACATCAAGTTCCTTAGCTACTTTTGGAAGACCCTATGTCCCAAGCTCGGAATCAAGCTACTATTCTCCACAACGTACCATCCTCAAACCGACGGCCAAACGGAGGTGACAAACCGCACACTCTCCGCTCTACTTCGAGTACTCATCAAGAAGAACATCAAGGAGTGGGAGGAGTGTCTACCCATCGCCGAGTTCGCCTACAACCGAGCACGACACTCAACAACCGGCAAGTCCCCTTTCGAGGTCGTCTACGGATTCAACCCTTTGTCACCATTGGATATTCTACCTCTACCACTCCAAGAACGAATCAATTTGGACGCAAGTGCACGAGCGACCCATCTCAAGAAGGTGCAAAAAGATACAAGAAACACAATCGAGCTCAAAATCAACAAGCACCCTATGATATTTAACATTGGAGACCTTGTGTGGCTACACCTTTGCAAGGACCAATTTTCCCAAGAACGCAAGTCCAAACTTCGACCACGCGCAGATGGACCATTCAAGGTGCTTGCACGTTACAACAACAACGCATACAAGATCGACATCAATCGTGACAAGTACTCCGTGAGCGACATCTTCAACATCAAAGATCTCTCGCCCTACCATGGTGATGAGGATTTCGACCCGAGGACGGATCTTCCCCAAGGGAGGGGAGATGATGCGGAGCATCCCATGATCATCCCCATGGACGCACCGACACCTCCAATGACACCACTTGGACCAATGACACGAGCCCTAGCCAAAGCTATCGAAGATAAGGTGAACTCACTCCTCTCCGAACTTCCACTTTCTATGCATGAGACATGGCTACTACCTAAGTCTGAGGTGTTGTGCATGATTAGGCACCAAGAGGGCCCTCCCGAAGATGCGCATGAAGATGTACAAGTCCCCAAGTCCACGGATGAGGAGAACCAATGGAAGGAGCCAAGAGCATCTCCCACGCCCCGGACATCCGGACAAGGCCCTGGACATCCGGCCCCTAGAGCGTCTTCCTCTACAGCAGCCCAGCCGCAGAAGGCTACAGGCCCCGGACATCCGGCCCCTTCTGAGCCCCCGGACATCCGGCCTCCCCTGTCTGCGCACAGTGAAGGGCCGAGGCTCGTGTATCCCTTCTCCCCCCTAGACTATATATACTCCATCTCGTACAACTTTATAGGGTTAGCAAAGGGTTAGCTCATATTTTGTGTGAGAGCTTTGCTCATCCACTTGGTTACCTTCTCCTTGGAGATTCGAGCCTCCACCGGAGAAGATCCCCCAAGCAGATTCAAGACCCCTCTTTAGGGAAGAACATCAAGACCTCGTCACGGAGAAGAACCGGTTACCCTTGTGTATCGTCCCTAGTTGATCATGGATCGTGTATCTTACTTTATGTACTCGAGGATCTAGCACATGTGTGACTATTTCTTGTTGGTTGAGTGATTCTCTCGTGTTTCCCCTCGTGATTTCCCTCATTTTCCCCTCGTGTTCCTCGTGTTCTTCGCGGGATCCGCTCCTTTCGTGAAAGACCGGGCGATTAGGGTTCTACCCTACATCAGTTGTCAAATAATAAATTCCTTGGAAAGTGTTGGTATGGAGGGTGATGAGGACATCAATACCATTGTTACACCCACAACCCCTACTACTATACATACTGGACCAATTACTAGAGCTCGCGCACGCCAATTGAATTATCAGGTACTTTAGTTTCTTGGTAACGATTCTAATGTTCATGAGAATATGATGCTGCCTAAATTGGATACATTTGTTTTGCTTACAAATGAAGGGCCTATCTTGGACAAGAAAGATGAACCTTGGAACAAGTTCAAGCATGGAGATGATGGCATGCACAAGGGGATTAAGAACGGAGTTACAAGTGATGATTTCAGGACTTTGAAGCCACCATAAGGAGTGCATGAAGCCTTGGACGAACTATACAAGATGCCACTTAATAAATTTCGTCGAGAGGCTATTTTAGGTGCTGCGTCCCCTTATTATTGGGCCAGGCCCATGTATTTTCGAAATACTTAAGTATAGGCTGTTTTTAGACTCCGTATGTGTGGGGAAACAAGAGTTAGGGTTGGTTTCGGACCCCTCCTCCAAGGGCCACGAAATCCCCCCCTCTTCCTCCATATATACAACCCTTAGGGCATCGTTTAGACTTTGGGTTTTGTTTAGATTAAAAGTTCGCCATAGCTGCAACTTCGGGTACTTCGTTTGTGTCCAACGACCAGACTAAGACGTCATAGAACCCCACCTTGATCAATAAAGCTTTCATCTTATATTCACAATATGCAGATTGCAATCTCAGTTTCTTGCTTGTTCTTCGTTTGCTCGCAGGAAACAGACCCTCGTGGTCAGTTTGATCGTGCTCCGGCGTGGTCAATAACCCCTCACAAGTTGGTTTAGCAATTGCTAAGGCGCGACGTCTCGGACGTTCATAGTCGGATCGTCAAGGTCGACTCCCACAGAAACGATAGCCACCATCTCAACGAAACATCGGGACACCTTCACCTCTATCAAGTGGTATCAGATTTCCAGGTTGCTCGGTGAGATTTTATAGTTTTTCGTAGTTTAGATCGAGTCTGTTCTTCATACCTACAGTCCACGAAAAAAAGCCAAAAAATTTAGGGTTAGTTCATCATATCCGAACCAATCTGAGCCTTTGCATAGTCTTTTCAGTATTTTGCTTTGTTGAATTTGCGGTTGCATCGTCGTGTCTAGTTTCTGGTCTTAGAGTCTAGTCTTTTAGAGTTTCGACTTCTGGTCATAAGTTGTCACGCCGCCGCCACACCATCATCATCACCCCTGCCATCTACCACCACCGCTTATCCGCCATCGATCCGTCTCCATATACCATCACCAATCCGTATCCATATACCACCACCAATCCGTCTCCACATACCATCACCAATCCGTATCCATATACCACCACCAATCCGTATCCATATACCACCACCAATCCGTATCCATATACCACCACTGCTGGCATATCCTACCATCATATATCCACCACCAATCCGAGTTCCTTTCATATTAGGTTTGTTTTCGAGGTCTGTCTAATTTCCGGTTCATGTTTCATTGCCTGAGTAGGTTTTGGAAAAAAAATCTGCTGCCATATCCTAGTCTGGAGACCCCCGGGCAGTTTTTAGGCCAAAATTTTCATAGGCAAAAATATTTTTTCCCTATCCTATTTTTAGGATTTTCTGAGTCTTTTGAACCACGTACCATCATAGTGATTTTTTGTCGCACTTTTTCATCGTCGCTGCCCTAATTTCGAAAAAAAGTCAAAAAAAAAAATTGCGCCCATCCTGTCAGTTTGACGAGGAAAGAGTATTGAGACACTCGCCATCATAGTGATTTTTCGCAAAAAAAAGAGGAGCGCCAAAAAAAGAGCGAAAAAAAAGTTCCAGAGTGTGCTTTTCCCTTGTTTACGTGCAGCGCCATGATTTTTGTTAGTGTTCTAGGCTCGCGTCTCTAGCACGATCTAGCCTAGGACCAGCACAGTACCGTCGTTGAGCATTTATTCAACTTTGCATCTCTGAATTGATTATTGCTGACCCTTTTTGCTACCATATTATAAGCCTTCCCAGCTCCACATACATCTACGTCGTGTGTTTGACTCTCCCTGGTAATCGCTCTATCCAAGCTTTGAGAGTGTTGACTACGATGGTTGCCGATCACCGCCTGCTGCTGGATAAGAACTGGTAAGAATTTGAGATTTGCTTGACGGATTTGTGACATCCACCACCACTCTTGTTAGTAGTCTGTAGGATCATATTCTTGTGTGTTTCTATTGCTGCTAACCATGGCAGGATCACAAGCCGACGAGACTGACTGGGTGAACATGATGAATAAGGAGTTGCATGATAAATTTCAGCAAATGATGAGTGGACAGGTGCAAGATGTGCTAAACAGATTTGAAGAGGCCATGGAGAAGATAGATGGCATGGAGAAGACGTTTGAAACAAAGCTCGATAACAAGTTTAATGAAATGCTCGCGCGTCTTCCGCCACCACCACTGGGATTGGTGGTGGTGGATATATGGTGATATGGCAGCGGTGGTGGTATATGGATAACTCGGATTGGTGGTGGATATATGGTGATATGGCAGCGGATTGGTGGTATATGGATACGGATTGGTGATGGTATATGGATACGGATTGGTGGTGGTATATGGATACAGATTGTTGATGGTATATGGAGACAGATCGATGGCGGATAAGCGGTGGTGGTAGGTGGCTGGGGCGATGATGATGGTGCGGCGGCGGTGTGACAACTTATGACCAGAACTGAAACTCTAAAAGACTAGACTCTAAGACCAGCAACTAGACATGACGATGTAACCGCAAATTCAACAAAGCAAAATACTGAAAAGACTATGCAAAGGCTCAGATTGGTTCGGATATGATGAACTAACCCTAGTTTTTTTGGCTTTTTTATGGACTGTAGGTATGAAGAGCAGACTCGATCTAAACTACGAAAAACTGTAAAATCTCACCGAGCAACCTGGGAATCTGATACCACTTAATAGAGGCGAAGGTGTCCCGATGTTTCAATGAGATAGATATCATTTTCTGTGGGAGTCGACTTTGACGATCCGACTACGAACGTGCGAAGATGTCGCGCCTTAGCAATCGCTAAACCAACTTCCGAGGGTTATTGACCATGCCGGAGCACGATCAACCTGACCACGAGGGTCTATTTCCTGCGAGCAAACGAAGAACAAGCAAGAAACTGAGATTGCAATCTGGATATTGCGAATAAAAGAGGAAAGTTTTATTGATCAAGGTGGGATTCTGTGACGCCTTTGTCTAGTCATTGAACACAAACGAAGTATGCAAAGTTGCAGCTATGGCGAACTTTAATCTAAACAAAACCCAAAGTCTAAACGATGCCCTAAGGGTTGTATATATGGAGAAGAGAGGGGGGAATTTCGTGGCCCATGGAGGAGGGGTCCGAAACCAACCGTAACACTTGTTTCCCCACACATACGGACTCTAAAACAGCCTATACTTAAGTATTTCGAAAGTACATGGGCCTGGCCCAATAATAAGGTGACGCAGCACCTAAAATAGCCTCTGGATGAAATTTATGAAGTGGCATCTTGTATATTTCATCCAAGGCTTCATGCACTCCTTATGGTGGCTTCAAAGTCCTGGAATCATCACTTGTAACTCCGTTCTTGATCCCCTTGTGCATGCCATCATCTCCATGCTTGAACTTGCTCCAAGGTTCATCTTTCTTGTCCAAGCTAGGCCCTTCATTTGTAAGAAAAACAAATGTGTCCAATTTAGGCAGCATCATATTCTCATGAACATTAGAATCGTTACCAAGAAACGAAAGTACCTGATAATTCAATTGGTGTGCGCGAGCTCTAGTAATTGGTCCAGTATGTATAGCAGCAGGGGTTATGGGTGTAACAGTGGTATTGATGTCCTCATCATCCTCCCCTTCTTGAAATGAAGTCGTCCTCGACGAAAGTTCATCGTCCTCACCCAAATAAGGCTTCAAATCTGCAATGTTAAAAGTGGGACTAACCCCAAAATCTGCAGGCAGCTCAAGTTTATAGGCATTATCATTTATTTTCTCTAACACATTAAAAGGACCATCAGCATGTGGCATTAGCTTTGATTTGCGCAAATTAGGAAATTTATCCTTACGGAAATGTAACCAAACAAGATCTCCAGGTGCAAACACAACATGTTTTCTACCCTTATCTCTAGCAAGTTTATATTTAGCATTCATACGCTCAATGTTTTCCTTAGTTAACTCATGCATTTCTAAAATCAATTTAGCACGTTCTTTAGCATCAAAATTAACCTTCTCTGAAGATGGAAGAGGCAACAAATCAATAGGTGCACGAGGTAGGAAACCATACAAAATTTCAAAAGGGCACATCTTAGTAGTAGAATGCAATGAATGATTATAAGCAAATTCAATATGAGGCAAGCATTCTTCCCACATTTTATTGTTATTCTTCAAAACAGCCCTAAGCATAGTAGACAATGTTCTATTGACTACTTCAGTTTGTCCATCAGTTTGGGGGTGACAAGTAGTACTAAAAAGCAGTTTAGTCCCCAACTTAGCCCATAAACATCTCCAAAAGTGACTAAGAAATTTAGTATCACCATCTGAAACAATAGTATTTGGCACACCATGCAAGCGAATAATTTCACGAAAGAACAAATCAGCAACATTAATAGCATCATCGCTTTTATGACATGGTATAAAGTGTGCCATTTTCGAGAACCTATCCACGACAACAAATATGCTACCCCTCCCCTTGTTCGTTCGAGGTAAACCTAAAACAAAGTCCATAGATATATCCTCCCAAGGAACACTAGGTACAGGCAAAGGCATATATAAACCATGAGGATTGAGTCGTGACTTAGCTTTTTGACATGTAGTGTAGCGAGCAACGAAACGCTCAACATCCCATCTCATCTTTGGCCAAAAGAAATGTGTAGCAAGTATATCCTCCGTCTTCTTGATGCCAAAGTGTCCCATTAATCCTCCTCCATGCGCCTCCTGCAATAACAAAAGACGAACGGAGCTAGCTGGAATGCATATCTTGTTAGCACGAAACACAGATCCATCGGTAAGAATGAACTTGTTCCAAGTTCTCCCTTCCTTCCAATTCTGCAATACATCTTTAAATTCAGCATCGTGCACATATTGATCTTTGATGGTCTCCAAACCAAATATTTTAAAGTCAAGTTGTGAAAGCATAGTATAACGACGAGACAATGCATCAACAATAACATTTTCTTTCCCCTTCTGTGTTTAATGACATAAGGGAAAGTTTCAATGAATTCAACCCATTTAGCATGTCTACGGTTCAGTTTTGCTTGACTTTTAATGTGTTTCAAAGATTCATGATCAGAATGTATAACAAATCCTTTGGCCATAAATAATGTTGCCATGTTTCTAAGGTCCGAACAAGAGCATATAATTCTTTATCATAAGTAGAATAGTTCAGACTAGGCGCACCCAATTATTCAGAAAAGTATGCAACAGGTTTGCCATCTTGTAATAACACACCTCCTAATCCAATGCCACTAGCATCACATTCAATCTCAAAAGTCTTATTAAAATCAGGAAGTTGGAGTAAAGGAGCATGTGTCAACTTATCTTTCAATACTATGAAGGCTTCTTCCTATGCAGTACCACAAACAAAAGGCACATCCTTCTTTGTAAGCTCGTTGAGAGGTGCAGCAATGGTGCTGAAATCTCTCACAAAACGCCTATAGAAACCAGCGAGGCCAAGGAAACTCCTCACTTATGTGACCTTTTTGTGTTGCGGCCAACTCTCAATAGCTTCAATTTTGGCTTTATCAACTTCAATCCCCTATGGAGTAACAACATAGCCAAGAAAAGATACTCGGTCGATGCAAAAGGTGCACTTTCCAAGGTTACCAAACAAACGTGCATCACGTAGAGCAATAAAAATAGCACGTAAATGTTCCAAATGTTCCTCCAAAGATTTGCTATCAATCAATATGTCATCAAAGTAAACTTCCACAAATCGTCCAATGAAAGCACATAAAACTTCGTTCATTCACCTCATGAAAGTACTAGGTGCATTATTTAACCCAAAAGGCATGACTAACCACTCATATAATCCAAACTTAGTTCTAAATGTTGTTTTCCATTCATCTCCCTATTTCATACGAATTTGATGGTATCCACTACGCAAATCAACTTTGGAGAATATTGTAGAGCCACTCAATTCATCAAGCATATCATCTAGCCTAGGAATAGGATGACGATAACGAATAGTAATATTATTAATGCCTCTACAATCAACGCACATATGCGACGTACCATCCTTTTTCAGCACTACAATGACAGGAACAGCACAAGGAGTAAGGGATTCACGTATATAACCTTTGTCGAGCAGTTCTTGTACTTGACGCATAATCTCCTTCGTCTCCTCTGGATTGGTACGGTATGGTGCACGGTTGGGTAATGATGCACGGTTGGGTAATGATGCACGGGGAATTAAGTCAATTTGATGCTCAATCCCTCGAATAGGTGGTAATCCCGGTGGCACGTCTTGTGGAAAGACGTCAGTGAACTCCTGCAAAATGTTAGTGACTACAGGAGGCAAAGAGGAAGGCACGTCCTCGAATGAAATTAATGCCTCTTTGCACACAAAAGCATAGCAAACAGATTTGCTAAAATCTAAATCATCAATATCAGATTTTGTGGCAAGTAAACATGCACTTTTCAATTTAATTTCAGAAGCAACACTAGATGGTTTATTATTAGGCTGCATTTGTTTCTCCAATTCTTTTGCCACAATCTGATTTTCACTT
The DNA here is from genome assembly GCF_018294505.1 of Triticum aestivum. Lineage (NCBI taxonomy): Eukaryota > Viridiplantae > Streptophyta > Magnoliopsida > Poales > Poaceae > Triticum > Triticum aestivum. Next base: position 256,692,536 of record NC_057803.1, read on the forward strand.
TTATTTTTCTCCAGTTTTGCTTTATTATATCTATTAATATCATCTTTCAAAATGGAATCAGGAGTCATAGGAAGCAAAGTAATATTTTTATCCTTATGAACAAGAGTATACTAATTGTTTCCTCCATGGTGTACATAATTTTTATCAAATTTCCATGGTCTACCAAGTAATAAGGAACATGCTTGCATAGGTACCACATCACAATCAACATCATCAACATATGTAGAGATACTAAAATGCAAACGAACAGTACGTGTTACCTTAACCTTGTCGCTGTTGTTGAACCATTGGATGTAGTAAGGATGTGGATGTGGTCTTGTGGTGAGAGATAGCTTCTCCACCATCTCCATGCTAGCCAAGTTATTGCAGCTCCCTCCATCTATGATGATGCGAACTGAACGTTCCTTCACAACTCCCTTTGTATGGAACAAATTATGCCTATGATTTTGCTCAGCTTGTGTAACCTGCACACTCAAAACACGTTGAGCAACTAAACATTCATACCTGTCAGCATCTTCAGCAGCCATGTATTGCGTCTCATGATCAAAATCCTCTCCACCGTGTTCTTCATGTGCAATAAGAGCTAAAGTCTCCTCATCATAGTCACTAGCGGACTCATACCCACCATCCTCAGTAGCAATCATGACACGCTGAGATTGGCATTCTCTCGCAAAATGTCCTCTTCCCTTACAACAACGACAAATAATATCACTTGTGTGCCCTATTGATGCCATGGAAAAAGAAGAGCTCTGCACAGGTCCGGCAGGTGTGCCCTACTTTGTTTGTGTTCAACGATCAGACAAAGGCGTCATAGAACCCCACCTTGATCAATAAAGCTTTCCTATTTTATTCGCAATATCCAGATTGCAATCTTAGTTTCTTGCCTGTTCTTCGTTTGCTCGCAGGAAATAGACCCTTGTGGTCAGCTTGATCATGCTCCGGCGTGGTCAATAACCCTCGGAAGTTGGTTTAGCGATTGCTAAGGCGCGGCATCTTCGCACGTTCGTAGTAGGATCGTCAAAGTCGACTCCCGCAGAAAATGATATCTATCTCATCGAAACATCGGGACACCTTCGCCTCTATCAACTTCACACCAGTTATTAACTGCTGACGCGTGCCCCGTGTACACAGTCTTGCATGACATTCCCGCTAGCATGATCCAAAATTAGTTGAAACTGGATACGAACGATCCTGCAGGGGGCAAAATCTCCCGCCTCCTTCTAAAATTTCCGCCACCTAGTCTTTAGCATGCGAAATTCCCCTTTCGTCCTTGGTGCACGGAGAACAACAGTTACAATACCGCCCGCATCTACATAATAGGTCGAGGCTGCTTTGGTAACTTCCGGTTCCCCCCACCACACGACACCCCCATTTCCTCTCCCCCTCCCGCAAAAACGACTAACTCCACAGCACCAGAGCATCTTACATCACGCCATCCGTACTTCATTGGCCTTTATACCCCTCCCCTCTCGAAACCTTAGACTGCTCATCCACCAGCGTACCAGAGCCCATTCACTGCCAGTGGCGTCCACCTCGCCGGATCTGCTTCTGCGGCCGCATCTACCCCTACCACCTCCCTTAGAAACAAGTAGACTGCTCATCCACCACTGTACCACAGCCCATTCAGTGCCGACCTTGTCCATGGTGCCGAATCTGCTTCGCCGGTACTCTCGTCAACCGCAGTGCATCTGCAGCGGCTCATTCGTACTCCCCACCAAAGACGCTTCGTCCACACCCCCCGGAGCCTCCCCACCGACGCCTCCTGTTGACGGCCTCTGATCCTCTTCGCCGACACCTTCATAAACCCTACCGGAGCCGCTTTGCCGACACCATCGTCAACCCTACCGGAGTAGCTTCGCCTATACCATTCTCAACCCTATTGGGGCCGCTTTGCCATCTCACAACTCCATGGCCTCAGATCCGCTTCGTCGCACCCTCATCTAACCTACCAGAGCAGCTTTTGACGCCCTGTCCACTGCCGCAGATCCGCATCATTGACACCATCCTTAAGCCAACCACCAGAGCAGCTTCACCGGCACCCTCGTCCACGGCCACAGATCCACTTCACCCACACCGTAGTCCACCCTACCGGAGCCACTCCACAAACACCCTACTCGACAGTTCTAGATCTCCTTGCCGGACCCCGACAGTCAGCGCAGCGTCATCACCCGTGACATTTCTAACCTGATTCCCACCATCGAGTAAGATGCCAAGCACCGGCCAAGGCCTAGCTACTTGTCACCTTTAAACCCACCCAGCATCACCTGCCCGATGTACTTCAAATATACTAACAGGTCACTGTTACCTGTTATGCAGTTGGCACAAACTACAAGGATGATGTTTCTTCTGGATCTAACAACTTGGCCAACCAAGATCCTAGACTGAGGCATTGCTATGATCTTGTAAGTGTGTCTCTCTCTTTTGCATTGTTGTGTGCCTGCCAGCGTGCTTTGCTAGGATTTTCGACCAGTAATCCCTTTGTGCAGACAATGATTTCTACTACTGGCTGCTAAATTAGATATGTAGATGTAATACATGATACTACCTCGTACCTCCATTCCTAAATATAAGTCTTTCTAGAGATTCCATTATAGGCTACATACGGAGCAAAATGAGTGAATCTACACTCGAAAATGCATCTATATACATCTGTATGTGGTCCATGCTAGAATCTCTACAAAGACATATATTTAGGAACATAGGTAGTACATTACACAAAATCATAGGTGGCATGTAGGAATTCCAGTGCACTACATTAGGCTCACTTAGAGTTCCTGCTAGTCCAGCACACAGAATCAAGGCTAGTTTATGCTATGCACACAATCGTTAATTGGTGGTTTAAATATGCGCAAGGGATATGCAATGTATTATCATGTAGAGATGTATGAAGTTAGCCGTGTCAACTTGCAAATAGGGTTACACAATGAAAAAGTACAAGATGTATGTGGCAATTTCATGGAACATCGCAAAAAAAGAGAGGTAGCAGTGAGCCTATCCAGTGTGCTATGGTAGGTCACTCCTCCATTGCAATCATCGTGACATGTTATTTGTATGTCATTTATATTGGCCAAGTTTCTTAGGGACGGTTATTATGAGTTATCCTAAGAAAATAAGCACCTGTGAATATAAGCTCCAGGTAATAAGCCAACTAGTTCTTTTCATTGCCTTCCTTTTCAGCTCATCTTTGGTATGATCAGTGAAAAGTCTAGATTGCATTATATTTTGTCATTTTTCTGCCCATATGAAAATTAATTTGACTTGCAAACATCACAAATTGAACCCAGTGCAGTAATTAATATGATAGGAAAATAGACCATCACTATTTGTTCAAAATGCAAATACAAAGATACCATCTACTTGGCACAATCTACTTTGGTCAATGTCTTCCATAGAGATCCCATTGCCTAATTTAAACGAAGAACACATGGCCCACATTTAAATCAAGAACAATTATTTATTGAAATTCGATGGTCCAAGTGGCTGGTTATTATCATATATCAGCACCACCTGAAAGCTTCATATAGCAGCAGCAGCTCATAGCAACTCATCATACATCAGCAACAGTGTGCAATTCATCATATACCAGCAGCAGGTCATAGCAATTCATCATATAGTAGCAGCAGGATCAACTCATAGCAATTCATCATATATCAGCAACAGGAGCAGCTCATAGCAATTCATCATATAGCAGCAGAAGGAGTAGCTTATAGCAACTCATCATATAGCAGCAACATCACCTCATAGCAATTCATCGTATAGCAGTAGCAGCTCATAGAAATTCATCATATAGCTGCAGGAGGAGTAGCTCATAGCAATGCATCATATAGCAGCAACAGAAGCAACTCATAGCAATTCATCCTATAGTGGATCAGAATGAAAATTTGGCAAAAAATCAGAGGAGATCCTCACCTTGTTGGATGAGCTCATCCTTCAACATCACCTCAAGGCCACGGCCTGGGAGGAGGGGAGGGGAAATAAGGTGCCTTCTGCCACAGTGTGGCATCAGCCGTAGTTGTGCGCCGACCACCGGAGTAGTGCATTGGACGGACCACAGTGGAGCAGCTGCTAGAGACCATGAGAATGAGGGGCAGCGCCAGAGGAAGGAGCAGCCAGGAAGATTTGGCCCTACCAGCCGGCCATGTAGCCTAGCTGGACAGAGCATCATTGAGGACCAGGCCAGATGGGACCAGTGGCGACGGCTCGCTGGAGGAACCCTAGCGCTGCAGGTAGGGGATCGAGGTAGACGGAAAGGGGGGAGGGGATGCAAGCGGGCAGGGCAATGAACGCTTGCGTGTTTGTTTTTACTTGAGGGTCACGTGTGACACGGGCGTGAGCAGTTGCATTTTGAGTGTAATATAGGCAGACAACAGAGTCATTTTACTATTCCCCTTTCCTTCATTTTTTAGTGAGCTTCTACCCGAAACACCCCCTCCAAAGTGAAATAAGTTAAGCCCAAGCCCATAACTCAAAAATGACTTCTTTATAGCTTATTTTGATAATAAGCTCTGAAAAGGCGGAATAGAACTGGCCCTTAACTTGCAATTCAATTGTGCGTGCGATGATGAATCACTCTTGCGTGCTATAGTGTACATTTAGGCATCATCATACATGGCATAACCTAATACATGTGCATTCCATTGTAGAATCTGGAATATGCAATGTTTATGTTAGCTCATACGTTGCACGTGATGTTTAAATGACCCTTTAATTTGGTCAGTCAAGTGATGGTCTTTAAGCCTCCTTCTTTGCTTCTTTTCTTGATACTCCCTCTTTCCATCTATATAGGGCCTAATGTTTTTTCAAGACCGCCTTTGACTATTGATAAGACTAACAATAAATGAGATGTATATTATGAAAATTATACCATTGGAAGCTCCTTTCACGTACGAATTTGACGGTATGCTTTGTGTAACTTGCATGTCATATATTATTTCTCTAACACTTGGTCAAAGTTAGCCTCGAAAAACGATTAGGCCCTATATAGATGGAAGGAGGGAGTATGTAAGATTTGCTCACACATCTATTCGATTGCTTGTTTGCATCAACCAACCATACCAGGACTGTTTGCTTTGATTACTTGTTGTTCTTGAGCTACAACCATCGGACATCCGACGACCTCCGGACGATCGACGATCTCTGGACGTCTGATGCATGGAGCCACCAGCCAGATCGACTCCAGCCGAGGCAACCTACAGCGCCCGGACAACCGACAAAGGTTAGACGTCCGATGACCATCAGCCACCGGACGACGGACATCGTCCGGAAATCCGGTGCCACCTCAATCGAATCAAAACATCGAAAGTCCGCCCTCTTCTGGATGACTGGACGCCTACAAACGACCGGACGACCGCCACCCGTCATACGTCCAACGCTTGTCTACGCATAGTGTAACGGGCCCAAGGCCCATGTATCCCTTCGCCCCTCACTTACCCCTTAATGTCCCTAGACTATATACTTCTCCACCTCCAACATTTGAGGGTTAGCATTGGTTTAGCTCATACTTGAGGTAGAGCTTTGCTTATCCATACGGATCTACTCCACCGAGAGAGACCGCGGCCTCTATGGAGAAGATCCACCTTGGATTCAAGACCCCATTCATGGGATGGCCCTCAAGACCTCTTCCTAGAGATGAACTAGTTACCTCTTGTATCGTCCCTTGTCGGATTCAGATCGTCTATCTCTTTGTGTTTCGAGGATCTAGCATATGTGTGACCGAATCTTGTTGGTTGAGTGATTTCTCTCGTGTTTTTCCCCTTGTGTTCTTCGTAGGATCCCCTCCATTTCGTGAAAGACCGGGCATCTACGGTTCTACCCTACATCATCTTGGATCAGAGCAAGGTTGATCACGAATTTGGAGCCCCTGCCCCTCTTTTTCTAGCTTGATTTTGTTGTGTTCTTCCCCAATTTTGAAAATCCCACCAAAAATAGACCCAATTTTTTTGTGATTTGTTGGTTTAATGATGTTTTGTTGATTTTGATCCATGGATTTGCTTGGTTTCAAGTAGATCTCGCATCTCCCCAAGTTTTCCTCAATTCCATCCCCAAAATTTGCTTAAGTTTGTCCCCAAAATCCCCAAATTCCGCCCAAAATAGCGCCCTGGAGCTCAAATCCCGCGTTGACCCCGACCCACCGGACGTCCGACCTTTACCTGATGACTGGAACCCCTAACCCGAGCTGAAACATCGGATTTCCAGCCTTTTTCGGACATCCATCCCGCCCAGCCATCATTGGACGTCCGACCCTTGTAGATTCTAACTTCGGCTGATTTTTGTTTCGGCCATAAATAATTCGTCCGAACTCCGATTTTCACGTTCTTTAGCTCGTTTTGAAGCTCTTGACATCCCCCTTCCCACAAAAATACTACCTCCATCTTTTGACTCCATCAAATTTTTGCAACTATGACAGCTTTGCCTAGCGCATTACCACCACCGACTTCCGCAACCTAACACATTTTGATCCATATAGCATTAGTAGTTGCTTGAGAAGTGAATCGAGTCTCCTAAGGTGTTTTGACTAGTTAGGAATGGTTGCTGATGAGGACATCAATACCATTGTTACACCCGCAACCCCTGCTGCTATACATACTGGACCAATTACTAGAGCTCACGCACGCCAATTGAAATACCAGGTACTTTTGTTTCTTGGTAGCGATTCTAATGTTCATGAGAATATGATGCTTCCTAAATTGGATACATTTGTTTTGCTTACAAATGAAGGGCCTAGCTTGGACAACAAAGATGAACCTTGGAACAAGTTCAAGCATGGAGATGATGGCATGCGCAAGGGGAACATGAACAGAGTTACAAGTGATTATTCGAGGACTTTGAAGCCACCATATTGAGTGCATGAAGCCTTGGACGAAATATACAAGATGCCACTTCATAAATTTCGTACATAGGCTATTCTAGGTGCTGCGTCACCTTATTTTTGGGAAGGCCCATGTAATTTCAAAATACTTGATTATAGGCTGTTTTTAGAGTCCGTATGTGTGGGGAAACAAGAGTTAGGGTTGGTTTCAGACCCCTCCTCCAAGGGCCATGAAATTCCCCCTCTCTCCTCCATATATACAGCCCTTAGGGAATCGTTTAGATATTGGGTTTTGTTTAGATTAAAAGGTCGCCATAGCTGCAACTTCGCGTACTTCGTTTGTGTTCAATGACCAGACAAAGGCGTCACAGAACCCCACCTTCATTAATAAAGCATTCCTCTTATATTCGCAATATTCAGATTACAATCTCAGTTTCTTGCTTGTTCTTTGTTTGCTCGCAGGAACCAGACCCTCGTGGTCAGGTTGATCGTGCTCCAGCGTTGTCAATAACCCATCGGAAGTTGGTTTAGCGATTACTAAGGCATGATGTTTCGCACGTTCGTAGTCGGATCGTCAAGGTCGACTTCCACAGAAAACGATAGCCACCATCTCATCAAAACATTGGGACACCTTCGCCTCTATCAAGTGGTATCAGATTTCTAGGTTGCTTGGTGAGATTTTACAGTTTTTCGTAGTTTAGATCAAGTCTGTTCTTCATACCTACAGTCCATGAAAAAAGCCAAAACAAAATTAGGGTTAGTTCATCATATCCGAACCTATCTGAGCCTTTGCATAATCTTTTTACGGTTTTGCATTGTTGAATTTGCGATTGCATCGTCGTGTCTAGTTGCTAGTCTTAGTATCTAGTCCTTTAGAGTTTCAAGTTCTGTTCACAAGTTGTCATGCCGCTGCCGCATCATCATCGTTATCGTTGGCGTATACCACCATCGTCATAACCGCTGCCATATACCACCATCGTTATAGCCGCTGCCATATACCACATATCCACCGCCATCACGATAATCCGAGTCTACCTCCATCACAGATTCGCCACCAGTCTGTGTTCCACCGCCCTACATATATCCACCACCAGTCCGAGTTTCAACCAGTTTCATCTCCGCCACCAGTCCTAGTCCGAGCCCAGTATTTGTGTCTTTGTGTTTGATTTCGAGATCACGCCATACTCTGAGTTGTGACAGAGTAGGACTCCCCAATTTCCATGCCATCCATAGTAGAAAAATAGTTTCCAGTTTAAAAAAATTAAGTCTGGAAAATTCTGGCTAGGCAGTTTTTAGACGATTTGTAGACTTTTTCCAAAAACAATTGTTGCGGAGCAAAAAAAAGAGGAAAAAAGGTGCAAAAAATGAAAAAAAAGAAAAAAATTCAGAGTGTGCTCCTCCCTTGTTTACGTGCAGTGCCGTGATTTTGTTAGTGTTCTAGGCTCGCGTCTCTAGCACGGTCTAGCCTAGGACCAGCGGAATACCATTGTTGAGTGTTTAGTCAACTTTGCATCTCTGAATTGATTATTGCCGACCCCTTTTTCTACCATATTATAAGCCTTCCCAGCTCCACATACATCTACGTCGTGCGTTTGACTCTCCCTGGTAATCGCTCTATCCAAGCTTTGAGAGTTTTGACTACAACGGTTGCCAATCACCACCTGCCGCTTGGTAAGAACTGCTAAGAATTTGAGATTTGCTTGACGGATTTGTGACACACTGCCACTTTCTAGTAGTGTGTAGGATCATATTCTTGTGTGTTTATTTTGCTGCTAACCATGGCAGGACCACAAGCCAACGAGATTGACTGGGAGAACGTGACGAAGAAGGAGCTTCATGATAAATTTCAGCAAATGTTGAGTCAACAGGTAGAATACGTCATAGCCACCTTCGGAAAGGCACTGGAGAGGATTGATGACGTTGAGAAGACAATTGATGACTGGGAGAACATGAAGTACTCGTGCGTCTTCCACAACCACCGCCCGCTGCACCTGTCGCACCTCTACATCAACAACAACACCAACCATAACATCGCCTTCCAAATCAAGTGGGACGAGCATTGCGCGTTCCCCATGAGCTTGGTCAAAATTCTGTCGCAGCTGTACCTACTGTTGATGCTTCTGTAGCTCCTGCTGCTACTCGAGAGGTGGAGGACCATTACGAGGATGAGGTTGATGAAAATCGGAACTACGTACAACCACCAACACCACCACCACTAGGTAGCCCGCATGCATATCATCGCAACAGTAGGGCTGCGCCAACACACGAGGTACGAGATCATGACCATCTTCCTAAACTGAAATTGAATATTCCACCATTTGAGGGTAGATATGTTCCTGATATATATCTTACTTAGGAGTTAGAAACTGAACAATGTTTCACATGTTTACAATATCCCAAGGAGAGACGTGTTCCTACTGCTATTTATGCTATCACTAGTTTTGCATGTGTTTGGTGGTCTGAACATTGTAGATTATATCCTATTCCAGCTACTTGGGCTGCTTTGAAAAATGCTATGCGTACTCGCTGGGTTCCACCATATTATCAACGTGAATTGCTACAAAAATTACAACGTTTGAGACAAGGAAAAAATCTGTAGAAGAGTATTATCAGGAATTACAAACTGGTATGATTAGATGTGGTATTATTGAGGATAATGAAGCTATGCTTGCAAGTTTTATGGGTGGATTAAATAAAGAGATTCAGACCATTCTAGAGTATTAGGAATATAATAATATCACTCGTTTATTCCATCTTGCTTGCAAAGCTAAACTTGAAGTGCAGGATCGACAAGCATTGGCGCGAACTAACTTTTCTGTAGGTCGACCTTCATCATGGACACCGCGTCCATCCTCTACTTCCACACGTTCTACTGCACTGGCGCCTCCGACAGCTGCCACCTCCAATCGTGATACAAAAAAGCAGGCACAACCACCACTTTCTGCCAAGTGCACACCTTCTTGGCCTGCACAGAGCTCTTCTTCATCCATGGCATCAACAGGGTAAACAAATGATATTATTTGTGGTTGTTACAAGGCTGGAGGTCATTATGCGAGAGAATACCAATCTAAGCATGTGATAATTGTTACTGAGCATGGTGGGTATAAGTCCGCTAGTGACTATGATGAGGAGACTTTGGCTCTTATTACAAGTGAAGAACACGATGGAGATGATTCTGATCATGAGACGCAATACATGGCTGCTGAAGATGCTGACAGGTATGAATGTTTAGTTTCTCAACGTGTTTTGAGTGTGCAGGTTACACAAGCTGAGCAAAATTAGAGGCATAATTTGTTCCATACAAAGGGAGTTGTGAAGGAACGTTCTGTTCACGTCATCATAGATGGAGGGAGCTGCAACAACTTGGCTACCATGGAGATGGTGGAGAAGCTATCTCTCACCACAAGACCACATCCACATCCTTATACATCCAATGGTTCAACAATAGCGGCAAGGTTAAGGTAACACGTACTGTTCGTGTGCATTTTAGTATCTCTACATATGTTGATTCTGTTGATTGTGATGTGGTACCTATGCAAGCATGTTCCTTATTACTTGGTAGACCATGACAATTTGATAAAAAATATGTACACCATGGGAGAAACAATCAGTATACTCTTGTTCATAAGGACAAAAATATTACTTTGCTTCATATGACTCCTGATTCCATTTTGAAAGATTATATTAATAGGGCTAATAAATCAAAACACGAGAAAAATAAGAGTGAAAATTAGATTGTGGCAAAAGAATTTGAGCAACAAATGAAGCCTAATAATAAACCATCTAGTGTTGCTTCTGAAATTAAATTGAAAAGTGCATGCTTACTTGCCACCAAATCTGATATTGATGATCTAGATTTCATCAAATATTTTTGCTATGCTTTTGTGTGCAAAGAGGCATTATTTTCTTTTGAGGGTCTACCTTCATCTTTTCCTCTTGCTGTCACTAACATTTTGTAGGAGTTCATTGACGTCTTTCCACAAGACGTGCCACCGGGATTACCACCTATTCGAGGGACTGAGCATCAGATTGACTTAATTCCCGGTGCTTCGCAGCCCAACCGTGCGCCATACTGTACCAATCCAGAGGAGACGAAGGAGATTATGCATCAAGTATAGGAGCTGCTCGACAAATGTTATATACGCGAATCACTTAGTCCTTGTGTTGTTCCTATTATACTAGTGCCAAAAAAGGATGGTACGTCTTGTATGTGTGTTGATTTTAGAGGCATTAATAATATAACTATTCGTTATCATCATCCTATTCCTAGGCTAGATGACATGCTTGATGAATTGAGTGGCTCTACAATATTCTCCAAAGTTGATTTGCGTAGTGGATACCATCAAAATCGTATGAAATTGGGAGATGAATGGAAAACAACATTTAAAACTTAGTTTGGATTATATGAGTGGTTAGTCATGCCTTTCGGGTTAACTAATGCACCTAGTACTTTCATGAGATTAATGAGCGAAGTTTTACGTGCTTTCATTGGACGATTTGTGGTAGTCTATTTTGATGATATACTGATTTATAAAAGATCTTTGGAGGAACATTTGGAACATTTATGTGTTGTTTTTATTGCTCTACATGATGCATGCTTGTTTGGTAACCTTGGGAAGTGCACCTTCTGCACCGACTGAGTATCTTTTCTTGGCTATGTTGTTACTCCCCAGGGAATTGAAGTTGATAAAGCCAAGATTGAAGCTATTGAGAGTTGGCCGCAGCCCAAAACGGTCACACACGTGAGGAGTTTTCTTTGCCTCGCTGGATTCTATAGGCGTTTTGTGAGAGATTTCAGCACCATTGCTGCACCTCTCAAATAGCTTACAAAGAAGGATTTACCTTTTGTTTGGGGTACCGCACAGGAAGAAGCCTTCAGGGTATTGAAAGATAAGTTGACACATGCTCCTTTACTCCAACTTCCTGATTTTAATAAGACTTTTGAGCTTGAATGTGATGCTACTGGAATTGGATTAGGAGGTGTGTTATTACAAGATGGCAAACCTATTGCATACTTTTCTAAAAAAATTGAGTGGGCCTAGTCTGAATTATTCTACTTATGATAAAGAATTATATGCTTTTGTTCGAACTTTAGAAACATGGCAACATTATTTATGGCCTGAAGAATTTGTTATACATTCTGATCAGGAATCGTTGAAACATATTAAAAGTCAAGCTAAACTGAATCGGAGACATGCTAAATGGGCTGAATTCATTGAGACTTTCCCTTATGTCATTAAACACAAGAAGGGTAAAGAAAATGTTATTGCTAATGCATTACCTCGTCGCTATACTATGCTTTCACAACTTGACTTCAAAATATTTCGTTTGGAGACCATCAGAGATTAATATGTGCATGATGCTGATTTCGAAGATGTAATGCAGAATTGTAAAGAAGGAAGAATGCTGAACAAGTTCGTCGTTAATGATGGCTTTGTGTTCCGTGCTAACAAGCTATGCATTCCAGCTAACTCCGTTCGTCTTTTGTTGTTGCAGGAGGCGCATGGAGGAGGATTAGTGGGACACTTTGGTGTGAAGAAGACGAAGGACGTACTTTCTACACATTTCTTTTGGCCAAATATGAGACGGGATGTTGAGCATTTTGTTGTTCGCTGCACTACATGTCAAAAAGCTAAGTCATGGCTCAATCCTTATGGTTTATATATGCCTTTGCCTGTACCTAGTTTTCCTTGGGAGGATATATCTATGGACTTTGTTTTAGGTTTACCTCGAACAAATAAGGGGACGGATGTCATATTTGTTGTCGTGGATAGATTCTCGAAAATGGCACACTTTATACCATGTCATAAAAGCGACGATGCTGTTAATGTTGCAGATTTGTTCATTCGTGAAATTATTCGCTTGCATGATGTGCCAAATACTATTGTTTCAGATCGTGACACTAAATTTCTTAGCCACTTTTGGAGATTTTTAGGGGCTAAGTTGGGGACTAAACTACTTTTCAGTACTACTTGTCACCCCCAAACTGATGGACAAACTGAAGTAGTCAATAGAACATTGTCTACTATGCTTAGGGCTGTTTGGAAGAATAATAAGAAAATGTGGTAAGAATGCTTGCCTCGTATTGAATTTTCTTATAATCGTTCATTGCATTATACTACTAAGATGTGCCCTTTTGAAATTGTGTATGGTTTCCTACCTCGTGCGCCTATTGATTTGTTGCCTCTTCCATCTTCGGAGAAGGTTAATTTTGATGCTGAAGAACGTGCTGAATTGATTTTAAAAATGCATGAGTTAACTAAGGAAAACATTGAGCATATGAATGCTAAATATAAACTTGCTGGAGATAAGGGTAGAAAACATGTTGTGTTTGCACCTGGAGATCTTGTTTGGTTACATTTGCGTAAGGATAGATTTCCTAGTTTGTGCAAATCAAAGCTAATGCCACTTGCTAATGGTCCTATTAAGGTGTTAGAGAAAATAAATGATAATGCATATAAACTTGAGCTGCCTGCAGATTTTGGGGTTAGTCCCACTTTTAACATTGCAGATTTGAAGCCTTATTTGGGTGAGGAAGATGAGCTTCCGTCGAGGACGAATTCATTTCAAGAAGGGGAGGATGATGAGGACATCAATACCATTGTTACACCCATAACCCCTGCTGCTATACATATTGGACCAATTACTAGAGCTCATGCACGCCCATTGAAATACCAGTTACTTTCGTTTCTTGGTAACGATTCTAATGTTCATGAGAATATGATGCTGCCTAAATTGGATACATTTGTTTTGCTTACAAATGAAGGGCCTATGTTGGACAAGAAAGATGAACCTTGGAAGAAGTTCAAGCATGGAGATGATGGCATGCGCAAGGGGAACAAGAACGGAGTTACAAGTGATGATTCCAGGACTTTGAAGCCACCATAATGAGTGAATGAAGCCTTGGACGAAATATACAAGATGCCACTTCATAAATTTCATCCAGAGGCTATTCTAGGTGTTGTGTCACCTTATTTTTTGGCCAGGCCCATGTAATTTCGAAATACTTGATTATAGGCTGTTTTCATAATCCGTATGTGTGGGGAAACAAGTGTTAGGGTTGGTTTCGAACCCCTCCTCCAAGGGCTACGCAATTCCCCCCTCTCTGCTCCATATATACAGCCCTTAGGGCATCGTTTAGACTTCGGGTTTTGTTTAGATTAAAAGTTAGCCATAGCTGCAACTTCTCGTACTTCGTTTGTGTTCAACGACCAAACAAAGGTGTCACAGAACCCCACCTTCATTAATAAAGCTTTCCTCTCATATTCGCAATATCCAGATTGCAATCTCAGTTTCTTGCTTGTTCTTCGTTTGCTCGCAGGAACTAGACCCTCGTGGTCAGGTTGACTGTGCTCCGCGTGGTCAATAACCCCTCCAAAGTTGGTTTTGCGATTGATAAGGCGCGGCATCTCACATGTTCATAGTCGGATTGTCAAGGTTGAATCCCATAGAAAATGATAGCCACCGTCTCATCGAAACATCAGGACACCTTCGCCTCTATCATCTGCTTCTACATTTACCACCACCACCACTTTCGCATAGGCTTTCGCAACATACACTTCCGCCACCCCAACTTAACCATATTTTGTTTGAGTTGTGAGTTGTGTCTCCTAAGGTGTTTCGGCTACTTAGGGACGGTGACCCTCAACTCCGACTCACATAACCCAATAACCCTCCACTTCTGCATTGCCTACTTGCGTAACCCATCATTGCATTTCCGCAATCCCATTGAGCTTCTGCAACACCACCACCGCATCCCGCTACCACCATTTGACATTTGCCTTTGAGATTTTGAGTTCATAGTTTTTCCGTTTCCTAAGGTGTTTCGGCTAATTAGGAACGGTTCTACATCAAGAACACCGCCACTCATAACCGCAACAGACGGTAACCTCGATCCCTTGTGTCACAAGATTGTTCCCGCATATACACAATTGCTATCTTGGTTTGTGCATTTCGCAGTGTGGCTATACAAAAAAAGAGAGAGAAGAATAAGCTTTTAAGCAAAAGAAAAAGATAGTAAAGAAGCTTGTAAGCAATAGCCATAGCATCCTACCACATTGCATATAAGATTGTCATATCCGATCATCTCAGATCATACCACCGGAACATCATACATATAGCATACTTGGGATACGAAGTTGATACATTTTGCATATCGTTGGTTGTGCACAAGTGTTGTATCCGCCTATAGAGCAATCGTGCTAGCATCTCTCTTGAGTTGTGCAACACGAGCGTTTTCCGTGGATTCCACATTTTGTGCTCATTCCTTGGTTGCACGACCCCATTTATCTATCCGTGTGTGTGTTTCCGTGTGCCCCATATTGCTATTGGTCAACTTGTTTCACTTGCGAATTTGTGAATCTCTTTCAACATTATTGACTCTTGCTAACATTTTGCATCAAATTTTTGTGCCACTATCCTCACCAAGATCCACCATAAGCCTTATTTGCGTAGGTGTGAGAAATGGACGAGAACAGTACCAATTATGCTATTTCCTTGTTACATCATTGAGTGATCATTGATCCATTCTCAACATCGGTCGAGATACATTTGGTATAGTTCTCTCCTTTCTTCCACTCATATTTGCTTGAGTCTTGTGATGGATAGGAAAGGCATTTCATCTCTGGTCTTCAACGACAACGATGGCACAAACAACTACATCACCAAAACATCCATCTTCGACCTACAACAACAAATGTAAGGCGCACATTCTACCTTGCGAGAGTGCATCAAGAACCTCTCCATCGACATTCGTCACTCCGAAGCAAGGAAAAGGTACTACATCGACAACAAGCTTTCTGCACAAAAGGAGGAGCAAGATGCAAGGATGGAGGAGATTCGGACTTCGTTGGCCAAACGTTCTTCCCCTTCATCATCCTTAAGGTGACGACGAGCAAATCAATCATCTTCGGAGCGCCCAAGCGATGCAAGCACAATTCGTCCATGTCCACATCTACATGGCGACCATCATCACATTCGTGATCCACATCTTCATGAAGGGAAAGTCACCTCCAAGCAACATGTGTACGACGACGAATAACATCTACAATGAGCTCAAGCACGACAATCACACCATCATCATGAAGATGCTCGCCAAGCGCAAATGCACAAGTCCCAACAAGCCCTACTTCATGCCAAGGCCAAGCTTCATGAGCAAAAGAGAAGACCACGAGACAACCACCACCAAGACGAAGCTACGGCTACCACCACCACTTCGGCATCTTTGCCAAGTGTTATCAAGGCATCTTCGCCTTTGGACGTACGACATCTTTGCCTACTTCCCATGAGTTCGCCTACATCGACATCATGAAGTACATGGCGACCACCTACAAGTGAGGGAGACACTTCCATCTTCTGAAGCCCCTCAAGGAAGATGACCGACCATGGGAAATTCCCTTCGGTCATCGAGACAAGCTACAAGGTGCCACATCATATGGGCCTCCAACAACAAGACGGTGACAAGAAGGTCGAGAAAGGGCCATCCCCTACGTCTACGACGATGAACGCAAACCTCTTCAAAAACATGAAGATGACGCCCATATTAGACTCATACTCCGAGTCAAGCTAAGAGACCGCACATGAGACCCTCTCTTTGGTCTCGAAGGCGAGCAATGATTTGCCACTGTCTACGGCATTCATCCTTGGAGGCGTTATGGATGAGGAGGTTGAGCATGGGACTATCCCTTCAACCAAGCCAGAGATAGGAGTTGACCATGGAGATGTTTGCACCTACATCTCTCCGACACCCACGTATGATGAAATGACCCAATTGCCATGTGAGGAGAGCCACCAAACCATGAGTGAGATGAGTGACTCCACCATACGTGACATTGAGAGCATTTCCTATGAGAGGATGAGTGTGACCACCACTAGCCCCACACATGAGAGCATGCCACATATCCTATGTGAGGTTGAGAGCCATTTGAGTGACTCCACCAACCATATGAGTGAGAGCATCATACCAGGAGTGAGTGAGCCACAACACTTAGTGAGTAGGGTAGTTGACACGGCATGTGAGGCCACTATGATTTATAACGACTTACCCTCTACTCCAAGTGTGTTTTCCCTTTTGGTGCTAGGTCTCATACATGACGACATGCCTATCCTCGATGAGTCCATACCTCCAATGGAGATGACGATGGCCATGGTGGACGATGGTGCACCCCCACATGGTTCGATCAAGATGAAGATGACCACAACTTGGTCTTCGACACCTCCCCTACAACACATGAGCGATGCTCCAAAGGTAACATAGGTCATGGTACTTCACTTGTCCTACTAATGGACTATCTTGCAAATGATTGCTTGCATGATGTTGATCACCTTATGGATTCATCACGTACTATATTTTCTACTTGCTTTGATATGCCACCCATTTATGATGAATATGATGATGAGCATGTTGAATTGCCTAGTCTTGATGCTATGCTTGATAGGATATCATGTGAAAATTCTATTGGTCACTTCATATTTGACAATCCATTAAACTTGTCATATGCTATGAGTGAGATCTCCCATATTGCATCATTTCAATCTCAACATAGTAACTATGCATGCCCCATTAAAATAAATCACATTTGCACTTATGGCATAGATGACGAGATGTTGGTCATTGGCTTTTGTTTTCATGTGATTATATTGCCATGCTTCCTTTACATGATTTGCACAATTCATCTACTATGCCATGCCATGATCACATTGTTCCGAATATGCTTTGTTTTGGATGTTGTCAATATTCTCCATGTGATGTTTCCATAAATGATCATGAGGAGACCCCCATAGCTTCCTCATACACATTAGGAGATTTTGATGAATTCCATACTTTGCATGATTCCCATAATTGCGTGCACCATATGTATTCCATGAATAACAATGCTCTAGATATTGCCCATGATGAATACACAATTTGAGTCTCCATTATGCCATACATAATAACAAACCTCACACGATGGATGACATGTTCCTATATCACGCATCTCATTTATTTGAGCATTGGATATTTGGTGCTAACCAACACAAGCAAATGCTCATCATAATGGATGATGTGTATATATACCACGCACACACAATTTTCCCTTTGTCCTTATTTTGTGTAGGTACTCACATATACTCGTCAGCATCTCAATCCCAAGAGTTGATGAAACAAGCTCTTGAGAGCAACGATGACTTGGGATCCCGTGGACTATCCTTACCACCATTCCCTTCGCGCATGGACTACGCTCATCTCTTCTACTTGGCTCTCACATGGCTATGGGCTATATACCACTTGTTCATTTATGCCCATCGTACCATGTTCACTTTGCATGTTATGCCTACACTACTTTAGGATGCTGCTAACATGACACTACGATCAGAGACCCTTCGATGAAACTGTGTGGAATGCAATAATCGCAAATGGTGGTGTAAAAAACCCGTCAAAAAAGGTGAAAAACGTTTGCGATGATGGATCCATCAAGCACGGTTCGGATTTTAGTTGTGTGTGCGATGTAGGGCATATGGTTCAGTTCAATTAACTGTTTGCGATGAGGAGGAACAAAAGAAACGGGCAGCCAGATGAAGGTGTGTGCGATATACATCATGGTTCACTCGGACGAACTATTTGTGATTAGGCAACACAAAAGAAACGGCCAGCCAGATCAACGTGTGTGCGATATACGGCATGTGGTTCGCTCGGCCTTGTCATCAGTGTGTGACCTCTGTGGCAACCGTTCGCTCCCCGCTAGCCTCTTCTTTGTACTGTGGCAACTGTCCACTGCCTCTTCGCCTTTCCCTCTCAATTTGGAACTGCTGTCGCACGCTCTTCCTCCCTCCTTTTGCCTTCACCCTTCCTTCTGCCATTGTTCGATCATCTTCTCCATGGAGGGAACAGGCCGGAAACGACCCCGTTACTCTTCCCCCGGTCTGAAAGATGACGTGGTGGAGGAACAAATTAATCGGTGCGACATCATCACCTTGGCTAGCATGGCAGGTTTGTTCAAGACCATTCTTGACTCAACTAATAACATCACTACAAGCAACCCAAGGGTCTAGGAGCGGTTTGATCTCCCCTATATTCTTTGCCGTGACCCTGATCACTGGCACGGGGATGATGGAAGCCTCGCCTTCTGCAATTTGATTCCGCTTGATAATGATACGTGTGATGTTAAGATGCCATCGCTTGAGCGTAAGGCTTGGGCAGGCGCAAATGGAGATTGGGTTGTTTATATTGGGTACAACTGCGAGTGGGAACTTGTGAATGTGTACACTCGTCATCGGGTTCCATTTCCAAAAATCTCAGACTGCCCTGAAGTTGAGCACACCAGTATTCTACGTACGTTCAAATGCGATCATGGTGACCGTCGTCTATGAAAGATAGCAATTTGGCGAGTTCCCAGCCGCTCTTGGGATTACACGAACAATGAAGTTGTTGCTATCTTCGACAAGCTTGTAGTCGTCCTTACTTCCAGGCCTCGATGGATATTGCTCAAAAATCAATTTTTGTACACGGATGAGTACTGTGATGCAATTCAATATGAGGGTCTTGTGTTTGCTGCAACCACTCGTGGCACTGTTTTTGTATGGAATCCTTATGGTTTTGGTACGTTTGTCTTCCAGAGTAATTATAATTGTTTCATCCACATGCATGCGGGTAAGCTAGCTAGTTTCCCTTTACTAACTAACCTTCTTGTGTTTCCAAGGTCCTATGAACATTCCACCACCTATACTTGAAAAAAATTGTGACCAAGGGGGAGAGGACGATGGTGATGATCACGAGCATGAGGATGAGGAGGGCCCATATACTCAGTGGCGCCTGCAACTTATTCTGATGGATCACCTCTTCTCGTCTGTATACAGGGCACTACTGATGTTACTAAGGAAGCAGGTGTTGTCTCGCATGGTCGCACTCTCCGGACCTACTCCAACATCCGTTGCAGGGTATTCGGGATGGATACTAGTGTGCTAGCACCAACACCTTCTCCCTGGTTCAGTATTGATAGTCCTGGGGAAAACTAGCTCTTCCTTGGACAAAACTATCCAATGT
Source organism: Triticum aestivum (assembly GCF_018294505.1). Taxonomy (NCBI): domain Eukaryota; kingdom Viridiplantae; phylum Streptophyta; class Magnoliopsida; order Poales; family Poaceae; genus Triticum; species Triticum aestivum. Next base: position 256,712,365 of record NC_057803.1, read on the forward strand.
TGGTGAAAGGCGATCCAACTGCTGTTGACACAATGTTAGTACCATTTATGAGAAGCAACTGTATCTATACCTTGGACGTTGCTATGCTTCCCTACCGTGGCTATCACAATATGGGTATTGAACTAGGCCTCTTCAGCCTGGATGATCAGTCCTACGTTGGTCTTGAGATTGACAGTAGCTGGCCCTTCCCGGAGAATCACTTCTGGTTCAAAGCAAGCGTTTCCAACGCCGACGAGTGGTTGAGCTGAAGTTCATTTCATCGCTTTGTTATTTGTTGTGTGAGAAAAACTTTACTCTACTAGAATGTTTTGTTGGAAATGATCTATAATCCAACATGTATCCTCGTTGTTGTTGTGGGTTGATGACTTGTTGTATGTAATCAATGGTACATTTGCATATGTGTCCATCAACTCACTCCTGCTAGTGGTGTCCATATGAACAGTGTTAGTGATTTTAGTTGCAAAAATTAGATAGTGCTAGTGATTTTTATCTACATATTTTGACAAATTGCAGTGTTACAAGGTAGACAAATGGCAATGTTACTAGATAAACAAATGCCAATCTTTCCAATTTGACAAATGGCAACATACCCAATATGACAGATGCATATCTTACCCAATTTTTTCTACGTGCGTGCACACGGGTCATCCAAAACAACCGTTTGCGTTGAAGGGATGCAAAAATCCTGCACTGTGAATTTTCCCTTGACTTAAGGGGGAAGACCATAGCTCTCACTTTGCATACGGGTGTTCTATCTATAACATTTGTGATCAAGAGCTGCACAAATCCCACTCGGCACATTTTCCCTTGGCTTCCTGGGGAAGCTGTCGGTTTGCATACGGGTGTTCTAACTAAAACGTTTGCGATGAGTGTTTTATATTTAAAAACCATTGACATTATTTTCAAAAGAAAATCATTTGATAAGTCTGTACATCAAGCGAGAAAAATGCAAGTTCGTTCAAACCATATCTTTCATTGAGTCACACTATGAATTTATATTCATATGATCGAGAATTCGAGATACAGTATTAAACCCCAAAAAACTATTTCCGGCGGCGGCGGAGGCGGCATGCCGCGCCGTCGTTGTCGTTGTCGTCCTCCGAGACGCTGTTGTTGAAGTCTTCAAGGCAGCACAAAATGTTCTTCACATGTAAATCAAACATCATGTCGTCACGCGATCGACGGGCGGGTCGAGGGAGGACGGCAACTGGCGCCGCTGAGAGGCAGCGGTCGACGGCAGCGTCCCATGCCGCTGAGGGGGGCGCGGGCACGGGCACGGCTGGTGCAGCCAAATGCACTGGGACCGGCGACGCGGTGGGTGGAGGGGCGCGCACGGACAAGGGCACGGGCGCGTTGGGTGTAGCCAAACGCACGGAGCCCGGCACCACGGTGGGTGGAGGGCGCGCACAGGCACCGGCACAGGCGCTGGCGCTGGCATGTACACGAGCTAGCGGGAGTCCGCGGAGACCTCGCTGACGCCCGCGGCTTCCAGCTCTGCGATAGTGCTCGGTGACCAGCTCGTCAATGCTACATGGCTGATCGCTGGCGCGAGGAAGGGAGCTGGGACGGAAGCGGGGGTAGCAACTGCCACGGCCAGCTCGTTCAGGGACATGTCCATGAGGCACCATTCCTCCTTATATTCTATCTCCTTCGGCTCGGAGTCGACTTCACCAAACATGAAGACTAGTGGCAGATGATCATTTTGCACCATGGCATTGGTGGAGGTCTGCGGGAGGCAGGGGAATGGGAGGCGAACAGTAAGGCCGCCCGTATTAAACAGTGGCTCATGCGCCATTAATGGAGAGGAAGGTGGGCGGCCATGGAAGTCAAAAGGCTCGCTTCCTAGTGAGCCTGCGCAGCGGATGACTTGCACGCTTCCCGGTGAGCCTGCACATTCAAGGACAGCTTGCACGCCTCTCGGTCAGCCTGCGCACCGAACTCCGCTCGCACGCCTCCCGTTCAGTCAAGTAGATGTCCACACGGCACCTCCTATAGCCATTAAAACGAAGACACGTGGCGTCACGTGAATGGTTAACAGAACGCACACGATTTGAATTATGCAAACGTTTGAGATATTAAAGTGGCAGCTATTTTTTCAAAATGCCTTTGGTGGTCGTTATTCGAGTGCGTCTTCTCTCAAAATGGACATGAAAATACCACAACATGTCAGGTGCCACTCCATGATAGCATGCCAAGTTTCATGAATTTCAGATGAGTTTTGGATTTACTAGAATTTAAAAACTAAGTATCTCAATGTTTTGCCGGCAATCAACGGTGCCCTGGTATTTGAAATTCATTCCCATTTCTTGCATGGGACCTAAGCATGCACCCAAGGACATAGATTTGATTTTCCAACCAATTTATATGCATTGGAGCATGTGCATGTACTTCAAATTTTAATTATGCACATAAAATGCCTAGAAAACCAAGTTAATGTATGAAAATGTCCAAACGAACCCTGAAAAATTCCAAATTTTAACACAACACTCCTGTTGTTCAAAGTTGACACTAGAAATTTTTTGAAAGCAATAAGAGGCAGCAGATATCGTTTTGTCCCCAAAGGTGGGACATTCCCTACCGAAACCATCAGGCTTATTGTGAGAAGCTCTGCTTTGTGAGAAACTTATACCCAAACCTGCCCCAAATGGGACAAAAAATTTACCACGGCATGTTGATGCTGCTCCATGATAGCATAGCAAGTTTCATGAATTTCAAACGACTTTTGGATTTACTACAATTTAAAAACCAGGTATCTCAATGTTTGCGGCCGGTTGACCGTGGCAGGTTGTTTGACATTCATTTCCATTTCTTGCACCAGACTTAAGCATGTAACCAAGGACACGGATTTGAATTTTCAACCAATTTATATGCATTAGAGCACGTGCATGTAGTTCAAATTTGAATTATGCACATAAATGCATTGAAAACTCAATTAATGCATAAAAATGTCCAAACGAACCCCGAAAAATCCCAAAAATTGACACAACAATCCTATTGTTCTATGTTGACACAAGAATTTTTTTGAAAGCAATAAGAGGCAATGGATATTGTTTTGTCCCCAAAGGTGGGACGTCCCCTACCGAAACCATGAGGCTTGTTGTGAGAAGCTCTGGTTTGTGAGAAACTTATACCCAAACCTGCCCCAAATGGGACAAAAAGTTTACCGCGGCATGTTGATGCCGCTCCATGATAGCATGCCAAGTTTCATGAAATTCAGACAAGCTTCGGATTTACTAGAATTTAAAAACCACGTATCTCAATGTTTGCGGCCGAGTGACGGTGGCAGGGTGTTTGACATTCATTCCCACTTCTTGCATCAGACCTAAGCATGCAACCAAAGGCGCAAATTTGAATTTTCAACTAATTTATATGCATTAGAGCATGTGCCTGCAGTTCAAATTTGAATTATGCACATGAATGCATAGAAAACTCAGTTAATGCATAAAAATGTCCAAGCGAACCCCGAAAAATCCCAAAAATTGACACAACACTCGTGTTGTTCTATGTTGACACGAGAAACATTTTGAAAGCAATAAGAGGCAACATATATTGCTTCATCCCCCAAGGTGGCACGTACCCTATCGAAACCATCAGGCTTGTTGTCAGAAACTCTGGTTTGTGAGAAGCATATCCCCAAACCTGCCCCAAATGGGACAAAAAATTTACCACGGCATGTTGATGCTGCTCCGTGATAGCATGCAAAGTTTCATGAATTTCAGACGAGCTTTGGATTTACTAGAATTTAAAAACTAGGTATCTCAATGTTTGCGGCCGAGTGACGGTGGCAGGGTGTTTGACATTCATTCTCATTTCTTGCATGGGACCTAAGCATGCAACCAAGGGCACAAATTTGAATTTTCACCTAATTTATATGCATTAGAGCATGTGCCTATAGTTCAAATTTGAATTATGCACATGAATGCATAGAAAACTCAGTTAATGTATAAAAATGCCCAAGCGAACCCCAAAAAATCACAAAAATTGACACAACACTCGTGTCGTTCTATGTTGACACGAGAAACATTTTGAAAGTAAGAAGAGGCAAGTGATATCGTTTCGTCCCCCAAGGTGGCACGTACCCTACCGAAACCATCAAGCTTGTTGTGAGAGAAGCTCTGGTTTGCAAGAAGCTTATACCCACACCTCCTCCAAATGGGACCATATTTTTACCACGGTATGTTGTTGCTGTTCCATCATATCATGTCAAGTTTCATGAATTTTAGACGAGTTTTCGATTTACTAGGATTTTAAAACCATGTATAAAACATATAAAATGCCTAGAAAACTCAATTAACATATAAAAATGTAGTTCAATTTTTATGGACGGAGCATGTGCATGTAGTTCAATTTTGAGTTATGCACATAAATGCCTAGAAAACTCAATTAACATATAAAAATGTCCAAACGATCCTCGAAAAAATCCAAAATTTAACACGACACTCCTGTTGTTCTATGTTGACACCAGGAAAAAAATTGAAAGGAAGAAGAGGCGACGAATATCGTTTTGTCCACAAAGGTGACACGTTTCCCTAACGGAACCATGAGGCTTTCTTGTGAGAAGCTTATACCACAACCTTCCCCAAATGGGACAATATTGTTTACCCCAGCATGTTGATGCCATTCCATGATAGCATGCCAAGGTTCATGAATTTCAGATGTGTTTTGGATTTACTAGAATTACAAAAGCAATTACCTCAACATTTGCCAGAGAGCCACGGTGCCGTGGTGTTCAAAATTCATCCCCATTTCTTGCATGGGACATAAGCATAAATCCATGGACACATATATGATTTTACAACCCATGTTGGTGCACCAGAGCATGCACTTAGTACGCATCGGTGCTATACAAACGGGTTTTAACCCCTTTTTGTGATGGCATTTGGAACCGTCGCCAAGTGAGTGTGGGCGATAGGGGGGGGGGTCCTTCCCATACGACCCAAAAAATGTCGGGGATAGGCGCTCCTGGGACACAGGCTGGGGCCATGTGCGATCGGACGAGGCATCGAAACCCAATCATTTCCTTATGTATGTACATCCCACATGGTGAATTCCAGAAAACCATTTCCGTAGGTATGTACATCCCACACGGTGAATCCCAGAAAAACATTTCCGTAGGTATGTACATCCCACACGGTGAATCCCATAAAAACATTTCCGTAGGTATGTACCTCTCAGACGGTGAATCCCAGAAAAACATTTCCGTAGGTATGTACAATCCACACGGTGAATCCCTGAAAAACATTTCCATGGGTATGTATATCACACACAGTCAATCCAGGGAATACGTTTCCGTTCTTTTGTACATCCCACACAATCAATCCAGGGAAAACATTTTCGTTTGTTTGTACATCCCACACAGTTTTATGTGTAGGCTCATGTGTGAAAGATTTAACTATCACACACGGTCTGCCTTGGTTAACTGTTTGCTTTTATCAACTACATCACACATGATTTGATGAAGAAAACTGTGTGGCATTGGGCTATCCATCGCAAGCACTTTTACTGCTAGAACCGTTTGCAAAGGTCCATGACACATTTAGAAGGTTTATTAGTTTACAATTAATAACTCTAGTATTACGCAAATTCACATTTCATATCGAACACCTGTTAGCCAATTTCATATCAGGCACACAAATATATTGTAACATCACAGTACGATAGCTACATGAAAACAACACAGTACAACATATAGCTAGTTCAACTTCATAAGAATAATATATTCATTTCCCTAATTGAGATCATCCAGGCCCGTCTTATCCACCTTTGCTTTTAGTTCAGTAAGAACCTGTTTTGCACTGGCCAACTGGGAAAGTGACTCCTCCTTCGCCAACACCATCTTAGCAAAGTCTGATTTAAAAAAATCTGAGCTCATTCTCCACCTTCCTCTGTTTATCTCGCATCTTCAAATATTCTTCAGCATTGACAATAGTTTCTCTAAGCCTACGTCTGTTCTCTTCCTCATACATGCTCCTGAGCTTCGCTAGGCACATCTTCAAAGACTATGGCCACTCTTGATCAACCCACTCCAAGTAAGAACACTTCCGTTCATCCTAAAATATTTAAAACTAAATCAGTAACAATTATAGGGGAAATGGGTTTATAGCAACATAGAAAATCACCAATGCTTATTTTGAAAAACTGAAGAAACATGTTAATTATGACACATCTTCTCAAAAAGATCAATGTGCAAACGAATTAATTGCTACTGAGACAACAACAAAATTCTGGAACATCGGAAGCTATAATTAACTACAAGAATGCTACAAGTTCTTACTCATGTACAATAAATTACAAATTGAACATTTTATCAGGAAGGTAAATATAACTGCAATAGCATAGCGACAGTGTTTGGATGACAACAAATTGATACTAACAGGTGTGTACATGCACAAATTTAGTAACATAGAACAAATAGCACTAAGGTCGTCCACTATGTATGCCAAAATTAGGGTAAAGACAACTGTTGCTACATCTTGCACCGGTGCCCTGCAGTGGTGAGCCAATGCAGCAAAAAAATCAGGGACCCTAACTCTGGAGCACGTAGTTGCTCTGATGCCCAGTTCCTTCGTGCCATAAAGATTTAGTATTTTACTGCTTGGCTACTCAGATGTGTGGACCAAAGGTGTCTGCACAAACTGCTGAAGCGGTGCCAAATAATTTTCTAATGGCACCGCTGATGAGATGGCAACAATTTAAGATACTAGGTACAAACTGTGACACTGTCTTAGGATGCGTTTGGTTGAAGGTGTGGTATGAATTGGTTGGGACCGTGACATTGTCTGAATCACATCTAACAAATGATTTGTAACAACGAAAGACGGTCTAACCTTCTCTGCACATGCTAGAAACTTCCTCCAACTATCCACCGATTCAAATGCAACTAGCTTCACGGATGGAGATTGCTGGTGACAACGAGTAGATAGATCTTCAGCCACCCCGCTCCATTCATTGCCACTGATGGTCCTAGGGAGCTACAAGAGGAAGAAATGACTCAAATTGACCATCGGGTAAAAAATCCTTCATTCCAAATCATAGCCCAAGAGAGAAAAGAGAGGCATACCCAGGTGGTGAAGGAGTTATCGCCGGAGGAGGAACCGCTGGAGAGGTCTTTGAAGAAAACCATGGTGACCCCAGCGGTAGGATGCGAGACGGTAAGAGCTAGGAAGCGTCTATAGCTTAGGAAGGAAGGAAGGAAGCAGGAAACAGGGGAAATGTGACTTGTGGTTGGGGAGAAAAGGGGGTGGTGCGGGGGTAGATATTTTGGCGAGCCAAAATTTTGGAAATGTGGAGGGAAACTTTGTGCGCGGTGCCGCAGGACCATTCACTTTGAATAATTGTGTGCTTCGTTTGGACATTTTTATGCATTAATTGAGTTTTCAATGCATTTATGTGCATAATTCAAATTTGAACTACATGCACATGCCCTAATGCATATAAATTGGTTGAAAATTCAAATTTGTGCCCTTGGTTGCATGCTTAGGTCCCATGCAAGAAATGGGAAATGAATCTCAAACACGCTGCCACGGTCACTCGGCCGCAAACATTGAGATGCCTGGTTTTTAAATTCTATCAAATCCAAAGCTCGTCTGAAATTCAAGAAACTTGGCATGCTATGATGGGGCGGCATCAACATGTCGTGGTAAATTTTTTGTCCCACTTGGGGCAGGTTTGGGGATACGCTTCTCACAAACCAGAGCTTCTCACAACAATCCTAATGGTTTCGGTAGGGAACGTCCCACCTTTGGGGACGAAACAATATCCATTGCCTCTTATTGCTTTCAAAAAATTTCTTGTGTCAACGTAGAACAACAGGAGTGTTGTATCAATTTTTGGGATTTTTTGGGGTTCGTTTGGACATTTTATGCATTAATTGAGTTTTTAATGCATTTATGTGCATAATTCAAATTTGAACTACATGCACATGCTCTAATGCATATAAATTGGTTGAAAAATCAAATATGTGTCCTTGGGTCCATGCTTTGGTCCCATGCAAGAAATGGGAATGAATTTCAAACACCAGGGCACGGTGGATTGCCGGCAAAATGTTGAGATACTTTGTTTTTAAATTCTAGTAAATCCAAAACTCGTCTGAAATTCATGAAACTTGGCATGCTTTCATGGAATGGCACCTGACATGCTGTGGTATTTTTTGTGTCCATTTTGAGAGAAGGCGCACTCGAATTACAGCCAACAAAGGCATTTTGAAAAATAGATGCCACTTTAATATCTCAAACGGTTGTATAATTCAAATCGTGTGCGTTCTGTTGACCATTCACATGACGCGACGTGTCTTTGTTTTAATGGCTATAGGAGGTGTTGTGCGGACAGCTGCTTGACCTTGACTAAACGGGAGGTGATAGAGGCAAAGGTGTCCAGTCTTTCGATGAGATGACGGATATCGCTTTGGTGGAAGTCGACTTTGATGATGCGACTACGAATGTATAAGGACGTTGCGCCTTAGCAATCGCTAAACCAACTCCGAGAGGTTATTGACCACGCTGAACCACGATCAACCTGACCACGAAGGTCTATTTCCTGCAAGCGAATTAAGAACGAGCAAGAAACTAAGATTGCAATCTAGATATTGCGAATATAAGATGAAAGCTTTATTGATCAAGGTGGGGTTCTGTGACGTCTTGGTCTGGTCGTTGTACACAAACGAAGTACGCGAAGTTGCAGCTATGGCGAACTTTTAATCTAAACAAAACCCAAAGTCTAAACGACGCCCTAAGGGCTGTATATATGCAGGAAGAGGGGGAATTTCGTGGCCCTTGGAGGAGGGGTCCCAAACCAACCCTAACTCTTGTTTCCCCACACATACAGACTCTAAAAACAGCCTATACTCAAGTATTTCGAAATTACATGGGCCTGGCCCAATAATAAGGTGACGCAGCACCTATAATAGCCTGTAGAAGAAATTTATGAAGTGGCATCTTGTATATTTCGTCCAAGGCTTCACGCACTCATTTGTTGGCTTCAAAGTCCTGAAATCATCACTTGTAACTCCGTTCTTGTTCCCCTTGCACATTCCATCATCTCCATGCTTGATCTTGCTCAAATGATCATCCTTCTTGTCCAAGCTAGGCCCTTCATTTGTAAGCAAGACAAATGTATCCAATTTAGGCAGCATCATATTCTCACGAACATTAGAATCATTACCAAGAAACGAAAGTACCTGGTAATTTAATTGGCGTGCGCGAGCTCTAGTAATTGGTCATGTATATGTATTAGTAGGGGCTATGGGTGTAACTTAGTTAGTGATGTCCTCATCATGCTCCCCTTCTTGAATTGAAGTCGTCCTAGACGGAAGCTCATTTTCCTCACCCAAGTAAGGCTTCAAATCTGCAATGTTAGAAGTGGGACTAACCCCAAAATCTGCAGGCAACTCAAGTTTATATGCATTATCATTTATTTTTCTAACAGCTTAAAAGGACCATCAGCACGTGGCATTAGCTTTGACTTGCGCAAATTAGGAAACCTATCCTTACGCAAATGTAACCAAACAAGATCTCCGGGTGCAAAGACAACACATTTTTTACCCTTATCTTCAACATGTTTATATTTAGCATTCATGCGCTCAATATATTCCTTAGTTAACTCATGTAGTTTTAAGTTCAATTCAGCACATTGTTTAGCATCAAAATTAACCTTTTCTGAACATGGATGAGGCAACAAATCAATAGGTGCACGATGTAGGAAACCATACACAATTTCAAAAGGGCACATCTTAGCAGTAGAATGCAGCGACCGATTATAAGAAAATTCAATATGAGGCAAGCATTCTTCCCACATTTTCTTGTTATTCTTCAAAACAGCCCTAAGCATGGTAGACAATGTTCTATTGACTACTTCAGTTTGTCCATCAATTTGGGGATGACATGTAGTACTAAAAAGCAGTTTAGTCCCCAACTTAGCCCATAAACATCTCCAAAAGTGGCTAAAAATTTAGTATCACGATCTGAAACAATAGTATTTGGCAGACCATGCAAGCGAATAATTTCATGAAAGAACAAATGAGCAACATTAACAGCATCATCGCTTTTATGACATGGTATAAAGTGTGCCATTTTCGAGAACCTATCCACGAAACAAATATCCTATCCCTCCCCTTCTTTGTTCGAGGTAAACCTAAAACAAAGTCCATAGATATTTCCTCCCAAGGAACACTAGGTACAGGCAAAGGCATATATAAACCATGAGGATTGAGTCGTGACTTAGCTTTTTGACATGTAGGGCAGCGAGCAACAAAACGCTCAACATCCCGTCTCATCTTTGGCCATAAGAAATGTGTAGCAAGTATATCCTCTGTCTTCTTCATGCCAAAGTGTCCCATTAATCCTCCTCCATGCGCCTCATGCAACAACCAAAGACGAACAGAGCTAGCTGGAATGCATATCTTGTTAGCACGAAACACAAATCCATCGTTAACAACGAACTTGTTCCAAGTTCTCCCTTCCTTACAATTCTGCAATACATCTTTAAATTCAGCATCATGCAGATATTGATCTTTGATGGTCTCCAAACCAAATATTTTAAAGTCAAGTTGTGAAACCATAGTATAACGATGAGACAATGCATCAGCAATAACATTTTCTTTATCCTTCTTGTGTTTAATGACATAAGGGAAAGTCTCAACGAATTCAACCCATTTAGCATGTCTACGGTTCAGTTTTGCTTGACTTTTAATGTGTTTCAAAGATTCATGATCAGAATGTATAACAAATTATTTGGGCCATAAATAATGTTGCCATGTCTCTAAAGTCCGAACAAAAGCATATAATTCTTTATCATAAGAAGAATAATTCAGACTAGGCCCACTCAATTTTTCAGAAAAATATGCAACAGGTTTGCCATCTTGTAATAACACACCTCCTAATCCAATTCCACTAGCATTGCATTCAAGCTCAAAAGACTTATTAAAATCAGGAAGTTGGAGTAAAGGAGCATGTGTCAACTTATCTTTCAATACCGTGAAGGCTTCTTCCTATGCGGTACCCCAAACAAAAGGCACATCCTTCTTTGTAAGCTCGTTGAGAGGTGCAGCAATGGTGCTGAAATCTCTCACAAAACGCCGATAGAAACTAGTGAGGCCAAGGAAAATCGTCACTTGTGTGACCGTTTTGGGCTACAGCCAACTCTCAATAGCTTTAATGTTTGCTTTATCAACTTCAATTCCCTGTGGAGTAACAACATAGCCAAGAAAAGATACTCGGTCGGTGCAAAAGGTGCACTTTTCAAGGTTACCAAACAAACGTGCATCACGTAGAGCAATAAAAACATCACGTAAATGTTCCAAATGTTCCTCCAAAGATTTACTATAAATCAGTATATCATCAAAATAGATTACCACAAATCGTCCAATGAAAGCACATAAAACTTCGTTCATTAATCTCATGAAAGTACTAGGTATATTATTTAACCGAAAAGGCATGACTAACCACTCATATAAACCAAACTTAGTTTTGAATGCAGTTTTCCATTCACCTCCCAATTTCATACGAATTTGATGGTATCCAATACGCAAATCAACTTTGGAGAATATTGTAGAGCCACTCAATTCATCAAGCATATCATCTAGCCTAGGAATAGGATGACAATAACGATTAGTAATATTATTAATGCCTCTTCAATCAACACACATACGCGATGTACCATCCTTTTTCCGCACGAGAATAATAGGAACAACACAAGGACTAAGGGATTCGCGAATATAACCTTTATCGAGCAGCTCCTGGACTTGACGCATAATCTCCTTCGTCTCCTATGGATTGGTACGGTATGGTGCACGGTTGGGTAGTGTAGCATCGGGAATTAAGTCTATCTGATGTTCAATCCCTCGAATAGGTGGTAATCCCGGTGGCACATCTTGTGGAAAGACGTCAGCGAACTCCTACAAAATGTTAGTAACAACAGGAGGCAAAGAGGAAGGCACATCCTCGAATGAAAATAATACCTCTTTGCACACAAAAGCATAGCAAACCGATTTGCTAAAATCTAGATCACCAATATCAGATTTGGTGGCAAGTAAACATGCACTTTTCAATTTAATTTTAGAAGCAACACTAGATGGTTTATTATTAGGCTTCATTTGTTGTGCAAATTCTTTTTGCCAGAGTCTAATTTTCACTCTTGTTGTGCTCCTGTTTTGCTTTATTAGCTCTATTAATATCATCTTTCAAAATGGAATCAGGAGACAGGAAGCAAAGTAATATGTTTATCCTTATGAACAAGAGTATACTGATTGTTTCTACCATGGTGTACATAATTTTTATCAAATTGCCAAGGTCTACCAAGTAATAAGGAACATGCTTGCATGGGTACCACATCACAATCAACATAATCATCATATGTAGAGATACTAAAATGCACACGAACAGTACGTGTTACCTTAACCTTGGCGCTGTTATTGAACCATTGGATATAGTAAGGATATCGATGTGGTCTTATGGTGAGAGATAGCTTCTCCACCATCTCCATGCTAGCCAAGTTGTTGCAGCTCCCTCCATCTATGATGAAGCGAACATAACGTTCCTTCACAACTCCCTTTGTATGGAACAAATTATGCCTCTGATTTTTGTCTGCTTGTGTGACCTGTATACTCAAAACACATTGAGAAACTAAACATTCATACCTGTCAGCGTCTTCAGGAGCCATGTATTGCGTCTCATTTTCAGAATCATCTCCACCATGTTCTTCACGTGCAATTAGAGCCAAAGTCTCCTCATCATAGTCACTAGCGGACTCATACCCACCATCCTCAATAACAATCATCACATGCTTAGATGGGCATTGTCTCGCATAATGACCTACACCCTTGCAACCATGACAAATAATATCATGCGTTTGCCCTGTTGATGCCATGGATGAAGAAGAGCTCTGTGCAGGCCCAGAAGGTGTGCTCTTGGTAGATAGTGATGGTTGTGCCTGCTTTCTTATATCATGGTTGGCAGTGGCAGCTGACGGAGGCACCGGTGCAGCACAACGTGTGGAAGTAGAGGACGCACACGGTGTCCATTATGAAGGTCGACATGCAGAAAAGTTAGTTCGCGCCAATGCATGTCGATCCTGCACTTCACATTTGGCTTTGCAAGCAAGATGGAATAAATGAGTGATATTAGTATATTCCGTATACTCTAGAATGGTCTGAATCTCTTTATTTAATCCACCCATAAAATGTGCAAGCATAGCTTCATTATCCTCAACAATACCACATCTAATCATACCAGTTTGTAATTCCTGATAATATTCTTCTACAGAGTTTTTTCCTTGTCTCAAACGCTACAATTTTTGAAGTAATTCACGTTGATAATATGGTGGAACCCAACGAGTATGCATAGCAGTTTTCAAAGCAGCCCAAGTAGGTGGAATATTATTCGGATATATCTACAATGTTCAGACCACCACACACAAGCAAAACTAGTTAAAGCACAAAGTGAAACAGCAACACGTCTCTCCTCAGGATATTCTAAACATGTAAAACGTTGTTCGGTTTCTACTCCCAAGTAATATATATATCAGGAATGTATCTACCCTCAAATGGTGGAATATTCAATTTTAGTTTAGGGAGATGGTCATGATCTCGTACCTAAGGGGGAGCCCTACCATTGCAATTATTTGCATTTGGACGACTTGGTGGTTGTGGTGCTGGTGGTTGCACGTAGTTCTGATTTTGATCAACCTCATCCTCGTAATCTCCCGCATAATCATCCTCCTCCTCATCAACAGCAGGGGCCATAGGAGTATCAACAGCAGCACCACCAGTTTGGCCAGGCTCAAGAGGGACACGGCTTCCTCGGTGAAGGTCTGTTTCGTGATGTGGAGGTAGTCGTTGTTGTTGTTGTTGCAGAGGTGCGACAGGTGCGGCCAGTGGTGGTTGTGGAAGACACACAAGCAGTTCATTAAATTTGTTATCGAGCTTTGTTTCGTACGTCTTCTCAAAGCCAATTATCTTATCCATGGCCTCTTCAAAATTGTTCAGCACATCTTACACCTGTTCAGTCATCATTTGTGGAAATTTATCATGCAACTCCTTATGCGTCATGTTCTCCCAGTCAGTCTCATCGACTTGTGATCCTACCATGGTTAGCAGCAATGGAAACACACAATAATATGATCCTACAGACTACTAGAAAATGGTGGTGGTGGGGCGTCACAAATCCGTCAAGCAATCTCAAATTCTTACCAGTTCTTACCCAATAGCGGGCGGTGATCAGCAACCGTCGTAGTCAAAACTCTCAAAGCTTGGATAGAGCGATTAGCTGGGAGAGCCAAACGCACGACGTAGATGTATGTGGAGTTGGGAAGGCTTATAATATGGTAGCAAAAAGGGTCAGCGATAATCAATTCAGAGATGCAAAGTTGAATAAACGCTCAACGACGGTACTATGCTGGTTCTAGGCGAGACCGTGCTACAGATGCGAGCCTAGAACACTAACAAAATCATGGCGCTGCACGTAAACAAGGGAGGAGCATACTTTGATTTTTGTTTCTCTTTTTTATTTTCTTTTTTTTGCACTTTTTTCCTCTTTTTTGCTCCGCAACAATTTTTTCGAAAAAGTCTACAAATGGTCTAAAAACTGCCTAGCCAGAATTTTCCAGGCTTAGTTTTTTTTAAACTGGAACTATTTTTCTACTAGAGGTATCACGAAATTTCGGGAGTCCTACTCTGTCACGACTCGGAGTATGGCGTGATCTGGAAATCCAAAACAGAGTAACAAAATATTGGACTCGGACTGGTGGCAGAGATGAATCTGGTGGAACTCGGACTGGTGGTGGCGATGAATCTGGTGGAACTCGGACTAGTGGCGGATATATGTTGCAGGTGGACTCGGATTGGCGTGATGGCGGCTGATAGGTGGTGGCGTATATGGACTCGGATTGGCGGTGAATATGTGGTGGTGGTATATGGCAGTGGCGATGAAGTTGGTGTGGTGGTGGTATACGGCAACAGCGATGATGATGATGTGGTGGTGATATATGGTAGCAGTGACGTGAAAACCTGTGAACAGAAATTGAAAATCTAAAGGACTAGACACTAAGACCAGCAACTTGAAACGATGATGCAACCGCAAATTCAACAAAGCAAATACAGAAAAAATTATGCAAAGGCTCAGATTGGTTCGGATAGGATGAACTAACCCTCATTTTTTTGGATTTTTCGTGGACTATAGGTATGAAGAACAGACTCGATCTAAAATACTAAAAAATTGTAAAATCTCACCAAGCAACCTGGAAATATGATACCACTTGATAGAGGTAAAGGTGTCCCATCTTTCGAGGAGATGATGGATATCGCTTTAGTGGAAGTCGACTTTGACGATCCGACTACGAATGTGCGAGGACGTCGCGCCTTAGCAATCGCTAAACCAACCCCGAGAGGCTATTGACCACGCCGGAGCATGATCAACCTGACCACGAAGGTCTATTTCCTGCAAGAAAACGAAGAATGAGGAAGAAACTAAGATTGTAATCTGGATATTGCGAATATAAGACGAAAGCTTTATTAATCAAGGTGGGGTTCTCTGACGTCTTGGTTTGGTCGTTGAACACAAACGGAGTACGTGAAGTTGCAGCTATGGCGAATTTTTAATCTAAACAAAACCCAAAGTCTAAACAGTTCCCTAAGGGCTATATATATGGAGGAAGAGGGGGGGACTTTCGTGGCCCTTGAAGGAGGGGTCCGAAAACAACCCTATCTATTGTTTTCCCACACATACAGACTCTAAAAACAACCTATACTCAAGTATTTCGAAATTACATGGGTCTGGCCCAATAATAAGGTGACGCATCACCAATAATAGCCTTTGGACGAAATTTATGAAGTGGCATCTTGTATATTTCGTCCAAGGCTTCACGCACTCATTGTGGTGGCTTGAAAGTCCTGAAATCATCACTTGTAACTCCTTTCTTGTTCCCCTTGCACATGCAATCATCTCCATGCTTGATCTTGCTCCAATGATCATCCTTCTTGTCCAAGCTAAGCCCTTCATTTCTAAGCAAGACAAATGTATCCAATTTAGGCAGCATCATATTCTCACAAACATTAGAATCATTACCAAGAAACGAAAGTACCTAGTAATTTAATTGCCGTGCGCGAGCTTTAGTAATTGGTCTTTTTTTGACTGAACACTGTAGGGAAAACCCCCATAGCCTTTTATTGACTTAACAAACATAATTACAATGAATACAAATGCTACCAGGAGTAGCTAAAAAAGGAAAAGGCAAATTTGAAGCTACAATTAAGGGGGAAGAAAGGAGACCCATCTAATCAGGCCTTCCTTGTACCTCACCTTGATTCTATGAGAAAGTAAAAGCATATCATTTACAAAAGCTCCTCTCCACCTATTAAAACTTGGCCTTTCCTTTCGAAAAACCTTTCCATTCCTGATGATCTAGATATTCCAGCAAGCAGTAAAGACCACTTCAGCAAAGAAAGGATGAGCAAAATTCCTCTTAGCATTGAGCACAATATGACTCATGTCATTCCCAGCTTCCCAATCAATCTGGTGAAAGTTCCAAACCCTCTGACTGAAATTACAATTGAAGAAGAGGTGATCTCTAGTTTCCCTGGTGTGAGTGGGACAAAGCACACAATTAACTCCATCATCTATATGCCAACGCCTTCTTTCCACCATATCCTTGGTGTTGAGCCTATCCATTATTAACATCCAGGCAAAAACCTTGATCTTAATGGTACAGCAACTCCTCCAAATACAAGTCAATACAGGATTAAAAGTATGATTAATGAACCTGGAAACATAAAACTGTTTAGGAGTATAGGGTTTGTCAGAGCCATGCCAAGACCAAACATCCTTCAAATCAGAGTCCCTCTCATGATTCAACATAAGAGATTTCAAAACCAGAAGCTCATTGTGAGCCTGCTCTGAAAGTGGTAGATGGAACCAAGAGATCAGATCCAGGGCAGAAAATCCATCCTTGACTGTGACCAGAGCATCTTTGACAAAAGAAAAAAGCCTGGTAAACCTGTGCTACAAAGGCACGACAAAATTTCCAGGCAGCCATTTATCCTGCCAGAAAAGAGCAGTGTCCCCTTCATTAACCTTGACCCATGTGACTTCTCTGTATTGATCCATGAGTTTGAGGATATCCTTCCACCAAAAGGATCCACATGGTGTTGTTCCTTGTGGGACAAGCTCATGGTAATATGAGTTCCAAATCAGATGAACCCAGGAACATCAGCCTTGTTGAGGAACTTATTGACATGCTTCAGTAAAAGGGCCACATTTTGAATGCCAAGGTCAAGAATGCCCAGCCCACCTTTGTTTTTGGGTCTACAAATCAAATCCCAAGCAGCTAGAGAAGGAGCAGGTTCTTGCCTATTTTTCCTCCACAAACACTGCCTTTGAATTCTCTGTAATTGCTTCAAAATACCAGGAGCAATGAGCAAACTGCAGAGGAAGAAAATTGGCAAGGAGGACAAAGCAAAATTCAAGTACTGTAGTCTTCCTCCCTGAGCAAGAAAATATGAACTAGTAGACATTCTCCTCTCCATACAAGTCACCAGAGGTAGCACATCAGACATTGCAGGTTTGGTAGTTCCAACAGGTAGACCAAGATAAGTAAAGGGCATCTTTCCCACTTGACAACCAAAGAGGGATGCCAATCTATGAATTTCCTCCTGGGAAACATTTATTGGGATCATGGAAGACTTATGGTAATTAACCTCCAGGCCAGTGGACTGAGAAAAAACCAGCAACATCTTCTTAAGAGCCAAGAGCTGAGCTTCATCAGCAGGTACCACAATCAAAGTGTCATCAGCATACTGCACAATTGGATAGTCCTTGTCATGACAGGGTATAGGCAGCTTGATTTCCCCTCTGATGTGCATGTCATTAACCATAGATGGTAGCCACACTTGGTTCAACTAAAATTGGAGAAACTGACACCCGCCAGCCATCTGTGTGCGAAGCACGTTGGTAGAACCAGTCTCGTGTAAGCGTACGCGTAATGTCGGTCCGGGCCGGTTCATCCAACAATACCGCCAAACCAAAGTATGACATGCTGGTAAGCAGTATGACTTATATCGCCCATAACTCACTTGTGTTCTACTCGTGCATATATTATCAACGCATAAAACCTGGCTCGGATGCCACTGTTGGGGAACGTAGTAATTTCAAAAAAATTCCTATGCACATGCAAAATCATGGTGATGCATAGCAACGAGAGGGGAGAGTGTTGTCCACGTACCCTCGTAGACCGAAAGCGGAAGCGTTAGCACAACGCGGTTGATGTAGTCGTACGTCTTCACGATCCGACCGATCAAGTACCGAACGTATGGCACCTCCGAGTTCAGCACACGTTCAGCCTGATGACGTCCCTCGAACTCCGATCCAGCCGAGTGTTGAGGGAGAGTTCCGTCAGCACAACGGCGTAGTGACGATGTTGATGTTCTACCGACGCAGGGCTTCACCTAAGCACCGCTACAGTATTATCGAGGTGGACTATGGTGGAGGTGGGCACCGCACACGGCTAAGAGATCAATGATCAATTGTTGTGTCTATGGGGTGCCCCCTTGCCCCGTATATAAAGGAGCAAGGGGGGTGCGGCCGGCCATAGGAGGAGGCGCGCAGGAGGAGTCCTACTCCCACCGGGAGTAGGACTCCCCTCCTTTTTCCTAGTTGGATTAGGACTTGGGGGGAAAGAGGAGAGAGGGGAAAGGAAAGGGGGGCGCTGCCCCCCCCCCACTCCTTGTCCAATTCAGACTTGGGGGGGGGAGGGGCGCGCAGCTGCCCCTTGGACGCCTCTCCTCTTCCTCCACTTGGGCCCATAAGGCCCAATAGCCTCTCGGGGTTCCGGTAACCCCTCCGGTACTCCGGTAAAATCACTATTTCACCCAGAACACTTCTGATATCCAAACATAGGCTTCCAATATATCAATCTTCATGTCTCGACCATTTCGAGACTCCTCGTCATGTCCGTGATCACATCCGAGACTTCGAACAACCTTCGGTACATCAAAACACATAAACTCATAATAAAACTGTCATTGTAACATTAAGCGCGCAGACCCTACGGGTTCGAGAACTATGTAGACATGACCGAGACACGTCTCCGGTCAATAACCAATAGCGGAACCTGGATGCTCATATTGGCTCCTACATATTCTAAGAAGATCTTTATCGGTCAGACCCCATAACAACATACGTTGTTCCCTTTGTCATCGGTATGTTTACTTGCCCGAGATTCGATCGTCGGTATCTCAATACCTAGTTCAATCTCGTGACTAGCAAGTCTCTTTACTCGTTGCGTAATACATCATCCCGCAACTAACTCATTAGTTGCAATGCTTGCAAGGCTTAAGTGATGTGCATTACCAAGAGGGCCCAGGGATACCTCTCCGACAATCGGAGTGACAAATCCTAATCTCGAAATACGCCAACCCAACAAGTACCTTCGGAGACACCTGTAGAGCACCTTTATAATCACCCAGTTACGTTGTGATGTTTGGTAGCACACAAAGTGTTCCTCCGGTAAACGGGAGTTGCATAATCTCATAGTCTTAGGAACATGTATAAGTCATGAAGAAAGCAATAGCAACATACTAAACGATCGTGTGCTAAGCTAAAGGAATGGGTCATGTCAATCACATCATTCTCCTAATGATGTGATCCCGTTAATCAAATGACAACTCATGTCTATGGTTAGGAAACTTAACCATCTTTGATCAACGAGCTAGTCAAGTAGAGGCATACTAGTGACACTCTGTTTGTTTATGTATTCACACATGTATTATGTTTCCGGTTAATACAATTCTAGCATGAATAATAAACATTTATCATGATATAAGGAAATAAATAATAACTTTATTATTGCCTCTAGGGCATATTTCCTTCACAACGGGCTATGGAGATGCCCATCAATCGATATCAACATGAGGAGTAGGGATTGCCATGCAACGAATGCAGTAAGAGCTATAAGTGTATGAAAGCTCAATATGAAAACTAAGTGGGTGTGCATCCAATCCTATAATGAAAAATTCCCACTAGTATATGAAAGTGACAACATAGGAGATTCTCCATATGAAAAACATGGTGCTACTTTGAAGCACAAGTGTGGTAAAGGATACTAGCAATGCCCCTTCTCTCTTTGTTTATTTTTTCCTTTTTTCCTTTTTTATTTTTCTTTTTTCCTTTTTCTTTTTCTTTTTCTCTCATTGTCTGGAGTCTCATCCCGACTTGTGGGGGAATCATAGTCTCCATCATCCTTTCCTTACTGGGGCACTGCTCTAAAAATGAATAATGATGATCATCACACTTATTTTTACTTACAACTCAAAAGAAATAAAAATTACAACTCGATACCTATGACAAAATATGACTCTGTATAAATGCCTTTGGTGATGATCTAGCGTAACATGTATGAAAAATGATGAACGGTGGCTAAGCCACAAACACTATGTTAGCTATATGATCATGCAAAGCAATATGACAATAAATGCTCAAGTCACCAAACGAAAACGATGGAAGTTGCATGGCAATATATCTGGGAATGGCCATGGAAAAGCCATAAGAGGTAGGTATGGTGGCTGTTTTGAGGAAGATATAATGAGGCTTATGTGTGATAGAGTGTATCATATCACGGGGTTTGGATGCACCTGCGAAGTTTGCACCATGTCTCAATGTGAGAAAGGGCAATGCACGGTACAGTAGAGGCTAGCAAATTGCGAAAAGGTAAGAGTGCGTATAATCCATGGACTCACATTAGTCATAAAGAACTCATATACTTATTGCAAAAGTTTATTAGCCCTCGAAGCAAAGTACTACTACGCATGCCCCTAGGAGGATAGATTGGTAGGAAAAGACCATCGCTCGTCCCCGACCGCCACTCATAAGGAAGACAATAAAAAATAAATCATGCTCCAACATCATAGCATAACGAGAGACTACACGTGCATGCTTCGGGAATCACAAACCTTAACACAAATATTCCTACTAGAGCATAATTACTCATCAACATAACTCACATATCACATCATCATATCTCAAAACTATTACTAGGAATCAAGTTTATTTTTTCCAATGATCTTCATGACATTTTCTTTTCTTTATCCTTCTTGGATATCCCGGATGAGATCACGGACATGACGAGGAAAGAAATGGTCGAGAGGTAAAGATATATGAAGGTTGCATTCGGACACCGGAATTTTTATAACTTATAACTTATAACTCAAAATTAAACTTCCCGATACCATCTCTTATATATATATTTATATATATATAGTGTTACTATTCATCACCCAGGGTGCAGAATACGTTTTCTTCACCCGAGATAATCTTATGATCATTTCGTAATTAAATTACGTTTGGAATTCAAATAGTTACATTCCTATTGATTCACTATGTAAAATTTGACATAAGAAAATAAAAGTATAGGTCATAAAACAAGAAAATTTGCAGTTTATGTGTATTTTAGACTATGTTTTTACGTTTGTAATTTTACATAACATAAAATATTTTTTATGGCGATTATATATTTCCTTACGGTCCCTTTTTGCGTCGGAAATAAGACAAAACTTACGGAATGTAAAATTACGGTGCATTGATGTTAAAATAGAGGGGGTGAAGAATAACTATTCCTCACCTAGGGTGACGAATAGCGCGACCCTGTATAGTGTTACTATTCATCACCCAGGGTGCAGAATACGTTTTCTTCACCCGAGATAATCTTATGATCATTTCGTAATTAAATTACGTTTGGAATTCAAATAGTTACATTCCTATTGATTCTGAAGGTTGCATTCGGACGCCGGAATTTTTCCGGGAAGTTTTAGATAAGTTTCAGAGTATCGGGGGTTATCGGAACCCCCCCCCCCCCCGTGATGTAGGGTGGAACCCTAGATGGCCGCTCTTTCACGAAAGGAGCGGATCCCGCGAAGAACACGAAGAAAATGAGCGGAAACACGAGGGCAAACACAAGAGAAACACTAAAACCAACAAGAACGATCACACATATGCTAGATCCTCAAACACATAAGAGATACATGATCCACAGTCAACTAAGGATGATACAAGTAGCACGATTTTCTCCGTGAGGAGGTCTTGAGTTCTTCCCGTGAAGGAGTCTTGAATCCTCTTGGGGGATCTTCTCCGAGGAGGTGCGATCTTCGAGGAGAAGGTAACCAAGTGGATCAGCAAAGCTCTCACACAAAATGAGCCAATCCTTTGCTAACCCTAAAACGTAGGTGGAGGGGAAGTATATATAGTCTAAGGGGCGAAGGGGTAGATGGGCCTCGGCCCAGAAGCACTGCATGCAGGCAGGGAGGGCCAGATATCTGAGCAACGGGCTGGATGTCCGGGCGTCTGCGGAGGGCCGGATGTCCGGGCTGGAGGGGCAGGATGTCCGGGCTGGCGGGGTCGGTCTTGTTGCTTTCTGGATCAGGGTGTCCGGATTTCCGGGCTGGAGGCCGGATTTCCGGGTCGAGGCCGGATGTACAGGCTAGTCGCCGGATGTCCAAGCCCTGTAGACTTGGCCGCTGGTCCGTTGCTGCAGGTGACACCTCCAGGGGCCGGATGTCTGGGGTCCTGGCCGGATGTCCGGGTCCTGGGGGCTGTTTTTCGCTCCTTCCATTGGATCTCTTCATACGTAGACACGGGGACTTGTTCATCTTCACATGCATCTTCAGGAGGGTCCTCTTGGTACCTGATCATGCACAACATTCCGGGCTTAGGTAGTAGCCATGTCTCGAGAGGATCATATGTGATATCACTAAGGAAAGAAGTCACCTCGGTCTCAAGAGCTCTAGCTCTAGCTTGTGTCAAAGGTCCTCTTGGCACTTCATGAGACGATGGTAGGTCCATGGGGATGATCGTAGGATGCTCCGCATCATCTCCCCTCCCTTGGGAAAGATCCGACCTTGGATCGAAATCTTCATCACCATGGTAGGGAGAGAGATCTTTGACGTTGAAGATGTCACTCATGGAGTACTTGTCGCGTGGAATGTCGATCTTGTAGGCATTGTTGTTGTAGCGTTCAAGCACCTTGAAGGGTCCGTCCGCTCGTGGTCGAAGTTTGGACTTGGGTTCGTGGGGGAAGCGGTCCTTGCGAAAGTGTAGCCACACAAGATCTCCAATGTTGAACACCATGGGGTGTTTGTTGATGTTGAGCTTGGTCGCAAGTCATTGTACTTGGCGCTCGATGGTGAGCCTTGTATCCTCATGCACCTTCTTGAGATGGTTCTCACGTGCACTTGCGTCCATATTGATGCGCTCTTGTAGTGGTAAAGGGAGGATGTCCAAAGGGGACAATGGGTTGAATCCGTAGATGACCTCGAAGGGGGACTTGCCGGTAGTTGAGTGTCTTACGCGGTTGTAGGCAAACTCGGTGATAGGTAGACACTCCTCCCATTCCTTGATGTTCTTCTTGATTAGCACACTAAGTAGAGTGGAGAGTGTGCGGTTGGTAACCTCCGTTTGGCCGTCGATTTGTGGATGGTACGCCGTGGAGAAGAGTAGCTTGATTCCGAGCTTGGCGCATAGGGTCTTCCAAAAGTAACTCAAGAACTTGACGTCGCGGTCTGAGACAATCGTCTTTGGCACTCCATGTAGTCGTAAGATTTCCCTACAAAAGGGATTGGCAACATGTGAAGCATCGTCGATCCTGTTGCAAGGAATAAAATGTGCCATCTTAGAGAATCGGTCCACAACAAAAAATATCGAATCCTTTCCATTTCTAGTTCTAGGCAATCCTAGTACAAAATCCATGCTAATATCTTCCCATGGTTGATATGGAATTGGGAGAGGCATGTAAAGGCCATGGGATTGAGCTTTAGACTTAGCTTTGTGACATGTAGAGCATCGGTTGGTGAAGCGGTTGACGTCGCGGAACATCTTGGGCCAATAATAGTTCTTGGAGAGCGTAGCGAATGTCTTGTCGCATCCAAAATGTCCCATTAGTCCTCCTCCATGAGATTCCTGCAAAAGCAACAAACGAAGAGAAGACTCGGGGATGCAAAGTTTGTTAGCTCTCATAAGATAACCATCTTTGATGTAATAGCGTTCCCAAGATGTATGCGTCAAACACTTGGCATAAGGAATAGCAAACGTAGGGTCATGCACATACAAGTATTTTATGTGCTCAAAGCCAATGACATCCAATTCAAGTTGAGTAACAAGCATGCATATGCGGGAAAGAGTGTCCGCCACAACATTTTCCTTACCTTTAATGTACTTGATGACATAAGGAAAAGACTCAATGAATTCACTCCATTTAGCATGACGCTTGTTCAACTTAGTTTGACCCTTGAGGTATTTAAACGTTTCATGATCGGTATGAATGATAAATTCATGAGGTCGAAGATAATGTTCCCATTCATGCAAAACTCGCACTAAAGCATATAGTTCTTTGTCATAGATGGGGTAATTGAGTTGCGCTCTGGAAAGTTTCTCGCTAAAGTAAGCTATGGGGCGCTTCTCTTGCGTTAACACACCTCCTATGCCATTACCACTAGCATCGCAATGAATCTCAAAAGGTTTGTCAAAGTTGGGTAAAGCAAGCATGGGAGCATGAGTAAGCAAATTCTTAAGCTCATTGAATGCAGTATCTTGCGATGGTTCCCAAACAAAGGGAAGAAGGTGGCAAACGGTCATTGGAACGACATCACACTCCAAAGTGTCTTTGTAAGCTTCAACTTTGAAGGAGACTCACACTCTATGCTTGACTTGGATTGTGCCGGTGTCGCTTAGCCATTGAACTTTGTAGGGGTGTGGGTGCTTCGTCTTGAATAATTGGAGCTTGGAGCAAAGTTCTTCACTTGCTAAGTTATGGCAACTCCCTCCATCGATGATGACCTTGACGGAGCTTCCATTGATGTCGGCCTTGGTATGAAAGATATGGCATCTTTGGTCTTCTTCTTGGTGATGTTGAAGAGTCAAGACCTTGGAGACAATGAGAGCGGGGCTTGAATCTTCATCACAAAAGACTTGTTCTTCTTCATTGTCGTTCACTTGCCGGTGCATTGCCACTTGCTCAAGGGCTTCCATTTCTCCTTCGCTCAAGGAGTCGTATGTACCATCACGGTCTATTTGTTGGTACACTCAAAGGACTTGTGGCCCCGGGCTCCGCATGTGAAGCATTTGAAGGAACTTGTCTTGACGGTCTCATCGGTTGGGGTAGATGATGGTGAAGCTCTCGGCTTGAAGTTGCTTGTAGTAGGATGATGACTTGGAGTTGTCAAAGTTTTCTTGTAACTCGACTTGTCGTTGTTGCTTGTAGAAGGCTTGGTTGATGTAGAAGGTGTTGGAGTCGTTGAAGCTTGGGTGTTGGAGAAACCATAGGACTTGGATGAGAACTTGGCATACTTGAAGTCATCTTGCACTTGACGTTCCACCTTGGTAGCTTGATGCACTAGCTCGATGAGGTTCGAGTATGGTTGGAGGTCGGCGATCTTCTTGATGGGATGATTGAGTCCATTCAAGAAATGTGCCATAGTTTGCTCGTCATCTTTCGTGACATTGGCTCGTATCATTGCAGTCTCCATTTCCTTGTAGTATTCTTCAACGCTCTTGGTTCCTTGCTTGAGTAGTTGGAGTTTCTTGAAGAGGTCGCAATTGTAGTATGTAGGCACGAAGCGTGCTCTCATGACATCCTTCATTTGCACCCAAGTAGTGATGGGTAGTTCACCTCTTGCCTCTCGATGCTCGATGATTTGTTCCCACCAAATGAGGACATAGTCTTGGAACTCAAGGGATGTCATCGCGATCTTCTTCTCTTCTTCATAGTTGTGCAAGCGGAAGATTTTGTCGACCTTCAATGCCCATGAAAGGTACTCTTTGGGATCATTGCTTCCATTGAACTTGGGCATGGTGAACTTTAGCTTGCCGTAGCGTTTATCTTCATTGTGTTGGGGTTGGGGATGATGACATCGTTGTCGAGGAGGATCGTCTCTCACAACTTGTTCTTGTCTTGGAGGATTTCCAATGTCTTCTTGCTCTTGTTGAACTTGAGGTTCTTGGCGAGGTTGTGGACGAGCTTGAGGAACTTGACGATGCACCCGTGATTGGTAAACCCATTCTTGAACTTCTTCGCGAAGTGATTCTTCTTGTTCGCGCCTATGGTGGTTGCGTTGGGCAACGGCGTGATTCGTG
This sequence comes from Triticum aestivum, assembly GCF_018294505.1. NCBI lineage: Eukaryota > Viridiplantae > Streptophyta > Magnoliopsida > Poales > Poaceae > Triticum > Triticum aestivum. The sequence goes on from NC_057803.1 coordinate 256,738,467, forward strand.
TCGTAGAGTGCATGTTGCGCCTCAAGTGCTCTAGCTTCTCGCAATTGTTGTTCTTAGCGTTGTGCCTCGGCATCTTGTGCATCTTGATGTAGACGCGCTCGCTCTTCCTCTTCCCGTTGGCGTTGTCGTTGCCGTTCTTGTGCTTGCTCGAGAGTAGCTTGGTTTTGACGATGTCGATGTTCTTGCACATGAGCTTGCTCTTGAGAGCTGTTGTCATGAAGAGGATTGCGGTTTGCTTACCTATCTTGGCGTGCGGCATGACGAAGAGTGTCTGATGTTGGTGTATGATACGTCTCCGTCGTATCTACTTTTCCAAACACTTTCGCCCTTGTTTTGGACTCTAACTTGCATGATTTGAATGGAACTAACCCGGATTGATGCTGTTTTTAGCAAAATTGCCATGGTGTTATTTTTGTGCAGAAATAAAAGTTCTTGGAATGACCTGAAAATCAACGGAGATTATTTTTGGAATATATAAAAAATACTAGAAGAAGAATCCACGTCAGGGGGCCCACACCCTGTCTACAAGGGTGGGGGCGCGCCCCCTACCTCGTGGGCCCCCTGATGCTCCACCGACGTCCACCTTGACTCCATATATTCACTTTCAAGGAGAAAAAAATTAGAAAGAAGGATTCATCGCGTTTTACGATACGGAGCCGCCGTCAAGCCCTAAACTCTCTCGGGAGGGCTGATCTGGAGTCCGTTCGGGGCTCCAAAAGGGGAATTCGTCGCCATCATCATCATCAACCTTCCTCCATCACCAATTTCATGATGCTCACCGTTGTGCGTGAGTAATTCCATCGTAGGCTTGCTGGACGGTGATGGGTTGGATGAGATTTATCATGTAATCGAGTTAGTTTTGTTAGGGTTTGATCCCTAGTATCCATTATGGTCTGAGATTGATGTTGCTACGACTTTGCTATGCTTAATGCTTGTCACTAGGGCCCGAATGCCATGATTTCAGATCTGAACCTATTATGTTTTCATGAATATATGTGAATTCGTGATCCTATCTTGTGTAGCGACCAGACCTCAAATGGTCCGATCTCTGTGCTTCAGTGTCATCCCTGGATCAGTAATGCTGACACGCACAGTACTTGAAGGATTTATAACAGAGTAGCAATCACACACTTAGTACATCGAATGTCTCAAAAGAGAACTTATTACAATAAATATGGCTTAAGGCCATCTAATAACGAGAACAGCGGAAGGCTTGGAAGATAAGTGAGTCCATCAACTCCAATGGCATCACTGAGTATAGAACCACGACCTAAAAGCACCTTACTCGTCGTCTGAAAAGTCTGCAACATGAACGTTGCAGCCCGAAAACGGGTCAGCACATGGAATATGCTGGCTATGTAACACATAGAGAGTAATGAAAGAATAAGACTATACTACATGCATATTTGGCTAGTGGAAAGCTCTATGGTTACAGTTTTGCGTAAAGCCAATTTTTCCCTACTGCAAAGGAATAAATTTTATTTAACTATCATGGTAGTTGTTAAACATTGAGAGTGTAGACACCCTCTCAATCCCAATTAAGCATCATCTTTAAAACCCAACAATATTAATTAGAGTAACATGATGAGATTCACATGATAATCCAAGTACTAGATACTCAAGTTGTCCATAACCGGGGACACGGCTAACCATGATTAGTTTATACACTCTGCAGAGGTTTGCGCACTTTTCCCCACAAGACTCGATCTCCTCCATTGGGATTCTCGCACTACATGGTGTTTGAGAAATGGATGACGGAGACATAGTCTTTCAGAAGCGCTAGCACCTTACGAACGGGTAGACCGTTACACCTACTTTCCCCTACATCTGCTAGTCTACCACTGTAAGAGTTCGCACGACTTACTCAACTATGCTAGAGCCCATAGTAGCTTGTGGCTGCACACGGGAGTTTCTAGTATGAATAATCTCATGATCCCTTTGAGCCTGGGTGGCTGTCCATCCAAAACTACAAGTTAAGTGGAGCTCAAAACAAAGCACCGCATCAATTATTTAGTTCTCTCTCGTTTAGGTACTCAACAATATTAAACGTTGGTTAACATGGCAAGAGGTGAAGCATAACAAAACTATACCATTTAAACAATTTAAATGGGGCCGGATATAGCAAACAACGAATCCGGTAAATCCCCATATGCATTAGCAATTTAAATGCAAACAACAATTTAAGCATTTTAATTGTTGTTATCATGATGCGGATGACATGGACAAGTTTATGCAATTTTTTATAAAAGTTGACAAGAGCATTATGAAGCATTTGTCACCGTGGTGGAAAGAAAAGGGGTGCCACGGCGACGATAACGAAACAGTGCCACGACAACGTTCTGGATCCGACAACTCATTGAGACGTCGGTGCAAAAGAAAGTGTGACGGGAGCGTGTCGTGCAAGATGGTGGGGTGATCCCGGTAACCGGGTTCCCCACGAATTAGCGGCAGAAGAGGAGGACCGAGCAAGTGACAACTCGGGCACGGTGCAAACATAGGGTGCAACTCATACAACACATGCAAATGTTCTCGGACGATCGTCTTGGGGTTATACCTTCGAAGCATGCGTTTCGAAGCGTATCGGTTCGGTGCAAAGTAGAGGAAGTAGACGTTCTCGTCACGTTCGAAGTGGTAGTAGTTGTACTCATGCCATAGTGGAAGTAGTGGTTCGCGTTGATGGTAGTGGTACATAGCAATCGTGGACGAACTTGAGGGTCATCGGTAGACGTTCACGGTTCTTCGGTGATGGTTGTGGTACACGTCTCGAAGGACTTGATGCAATCGATGTTTCCGAGGGCGATGGTAGGGAACTTGGCGTTAGTGCTACGCGGGTCTTCGGTGAGAGTCGATGTACATGGCAAACGTAGAGGTACTATGCTTCGATTGTCGTGGTACTTGGCGATAGTAGTGGTACAAGGGTTGTAGCCGGCCTTGGCAGTTCATCATGTAGTCGTAACCGTTCCGTAGATGTTCATGTCATCGTAGCCGTTCGGATCTTGGAGCGATGGTAGTCGTTCACTTGACGGTCTTGAAGGATTCAAAGGGGTACTTGACGGTATGTCGTGGTACTTGGCGCTATTCCTGTTCAGTGGTCATTGGACTTGGCGTAAATAGCAACTGCAATTGGAGGTACACAACACAGCAACAAGAGGCTGCAGAGGTGGCCGAACTCCGGCGGTTCACGACGCGGTCACGTGAGCAGCGCTCGCGTCCTAAAACTGATGAAGCGGGCGGCGACATCTTCATGCGTTTGATCGAAGTAGAGTGAGACCCTGCGACAGGAAGTGAGCGCGGAAAGCCGAGGGGAGAGGAGTCGGGGGGAGCAGGCCCGATCCAGCGGCAGGGACGGCAGGGGCGGGAAGGACGCACACGGAGGCTCCGGTCACCGGCGGCCAAGGCTGCAGAGAAGGTCAGTGGGCGGAGCTCGAGGATGGATGGTGCACGGGCAGAGAAACGAGGACGCATAGGGGAGGTGTCGCGCGGAGGAGAGACGACGGGGCGGCGTGAGGCGGCGGCCTCCTGGTGGTTGCTGACAGCGACGGGGTGCGGCGACCAGCGTGGAGGTGGAGAGGTGGGGACGAGGTGGCACGGCCATGGGGAACGGGCAGGCGAGCTCACGACCACTCCTCTCCTTTCCTGTGGGTGGCGACACGAGCGAGAGAACGAGAGGAGGGAGGAGAGGATTGGGCGAGGCTCTGGCGGCGCGAGAGAGCGAAGGTGAGGGAGAGATCAAGGGTTCGGGCGAGAGGAGCCAGGTCGAGCGCGGTGCCCTTTCTCTCCTGGCGGCGCGAGGGAGGGAAACGAGGGAGAGGGTGCAGGGGATCGAGCCAGGGTGCTAGGGTTAGAGCGGGGGCTGCGGGAGATGGGCCTAGGGGGTCAGCCCAGTGGAGAGGCGGAAAAGGCCAGGGCCTTAGAGAGGGATTAGGAGGGGGTCGGCTGGACCTGCAAATGGGCCGGCCAGTTGCTGCTTCGGATAAAAAAACAACCTTTTGCTATTTCCCATTTACAGAGAAGTAGACACAAGGAAAAAGGAAGGAAAGAAAATGCTAGGGGTTTTAGAAAATGCTGAAACTACTCCTACTGAGTCTAAGAATTATACTTAGCCCAAGAAAAGAAGTTTCACGCGAAAAAGAAGAGTTTAAAACAAACTCATTTAAATTTATTACAAAAGATTTGAACTAGGACGAGGTTTTAGGAGTATCCAAAAATGTTCGGATATTTGGAGGAACCTCGGAATATGATGAAAGAATAAATACTCCCTCTGTTCACTTTTATAAGTCCTTGAAGACATTTCAGACAACATGCAAATCAGTTCATTTTCAGCTGTCTGAAACGACTTATAAAAATGAACGGAGGGAGTAGCAAAGTTAGAGGCCAAGAGTTGTGATAACAAAGGCATTGAGATTTATTTTGCAAGTGTGTTCCGGTGAATTCCAACAAATGGAATATTTAATATAGCTCCCTACTATCGGGATGGTATGTTATAAAGAGAAGTCACCAGGTGAATTCCCTCGGTTTAAATGGATCAAAGGTCCATGCCATTTATTTAGTTGAGTTAAGAAAAGAAATGACATGATGACATGATGCAATGCACATGATGCAATGATGAATGCAAAGAACCAAACAAATCACACGACGAAACCCGGAAACCCTGGAAGGCATCTGAAGCTCCGGTCTTGGGGCCTTACAACATGTAACACCCCGGATGTAACTTTCCCTATTTGTACTCCAACTCTTGCCGTTTCCAGCGTTAAGTTATTTTATTTTCTCGGGTTCGGGTTTTGCCTCTGTGTGTTGTTGTCATTGTCATGCATCTCATATCATGTAATCATGTGTATTGCATTTGCATACGTGTTCATCTCATGCATTCGAGCATTTTCCCCGTTGTCCGTTTTGCATTCCGGCGCTTCGTTCTCCTCCGGTGGACATTTCTAGATTTCTTTCGTGTGTGGGGATTAAACATTTCCGGATTGGACCGAGACTTGCCAAGCGGCCTTGGTTTACTACCGGTAGACCGCCTGTCAAGTTTCATACCATTTGGACTTCGTTTGATACTCCAATGGTTAACCGAGGGACCGAAAAGGCCTCGTGTGTGTTGCAGCCCAACACCCCTCCAATTTGGCCAAAAACCCACCAAACTCTACTCCATGTCCTAGAGCGTTCGATCACGATCGCGTGACCGAAAATCGCACCTCATTTGGACTCTCCTAGCTACCTCTATGCATATATATATCTCCCCCCATTCGAATCACGGACGAAACCCTAGATCCACCCACCTCTCGCGCCGCCGGGCATTTCCCTGTCCGGCCGGACACGTCCGCCGCGCCCGTCCGCCACCACGTGGCGCTCCACCATTGGCTCGCCCGCCGCCCCACATCCCCGTCGCCGGAGCCCGCTGCGGCCCGTGGCCGGCCCGCCCTCGTCCGCGCACGGGCCAGAGCGCCGCGCCGCCGCCCGCCTCGTCTTCCTCACGCACGCCGCCTCGCTCCGCCACCGCCGCCTCGCTCCGCCGTCACCGGAGTTCGTCCTGCCGCCGCAGCCGCTCGCCGCCTCGCCGCGGTGCTCGCCGCCCCACCGCGGTGCTCGCCGCCCCGCCGCCCGGTGGTCGCCGCCCCGCCGCCTACCTCCTCCGACCTCACCGGCGACGCCCCGGCCGGTCCTCCCTCCTCCACCGGCGAGAAGCTCTGGCGAGAGCCCGGCCACCTCGGTTCGCGCACCGCCCCGATCCAGATCTGTTTTTCAGGGTTGACCTAATTTTTTCTCTCTAAGTCCCCAGGATTTTTAGCCCAAGTGCACATGTTCGCGGCTCCGTAACTTTGCATCCGTAGCTCCGATTCATGCATATAGCATATCAAAATGTTCATCTCGGAGAGTACATCATTTAATTCCATTGCCTAATTTTCATTTGAGTTCATCTTGATGCCCGAAATGTTGTTAGAAGAGGGCTACTTGAGTTAATTGTCAGATCTGCTACTCCATTTAGCACTTTTGTCATTTTTGCCATGATTAATGTGTGCATGATATGCCCGTGAGTTCTTCATATGTTTTGTTAAGGGTTTGTCATCTATCCAGAGGTGCAACCCATGTATTTTTAGGATGTGTGTGGTGACTTGTGCAAGCTTGCAAAGTGGTGCACTTGCTAATTCTGTTTTCAGGGACTTAGTGTTTTCACTAAGTCCTGGGATTGTTTATCTCATGATGCCATATGTTCTTGTTGTTTCCTAGTGATCCGTGCCTATTTTGAGGATGATCAGTAAGGGAGTTTTGTTAATATTGTAGTGCTCTATCCATCTATGTCTTTGTTTGCAATTATGGAGCACCATAGCTTGAGTCAATCGAGCTCTACTTTTGCTTCGTTGTGAATCTGGGCAGATCGTCAACTTGTTTGCGATTTTGCCGATGTTATTGTAGTTGAACCGTGCATGCTATGCTATTGTTCTTGCCATGTCTAGCTTGTATTTTGTGCCTTCTTGATGGATGTATGCTTGTCTTGCCATGACTTGCACCGTGGTGAGTGCATCGAGCTCATAAACATGCCTTCGTGAGTTATGTTTCAGCATGTCCCAGTTTTCACTAAGTCTGAAAACTGATTATGTTTTTGCTATGTTTGTGTGCTTGTTAGTATATTTTGTGATCCCTTTTGACTCAAGGTCACTAAGGGACTTTTGTTAAGCTTGTTGAGTAGTTCCATGCCATGTCTTTCTTTGTCATGTTCAGGTCCTGTAGCATGTTGTTTTGTTGCTCCGAAGAGGGCTATATGATCTGAAATTCCAGACAAGTGTTAATTTCACTAAGTCTGAGATCTGTTTTACCATTTGCGTTTTTGCCATGCTTGTTTGAACCTCCTAATGGATGAATTGGCCGTAGCTCAGTGCTAGACTTTTGTTAAGCATCTTGTGTGCATCCCTGCCATGTATTTTGTTGACATGTTTGGTGGCTGTAGCATGTTCATTTCGTTGCATTTAGATGCCTACTTGCTGTAAATCGCACACCGGTGTCATTTTTGAATCGCTTGCCATTTCCAAACCGTAACTCCGATTCCGGCGTTCTTTATATTGTTTTCAAGCGATTTCATCTCATCTTTCCAGTGGCACACTTGGATTTCCAAGTTGAGGCCAGGTTCATGCATTTCCTGTCATATCTTGCATTTTGCATCCCGCATCGCATCCCGCATAGCATGTCATCTTTGCATCGTGATGATTGAGTTTGCACGTGGTTGATCGTATCCTTGTTGCTTGTTTGTCTTGTTTGGGTAGAGCCGGGAGACGAGTTCGCTAACGAGGAGCCCGTTGAGATTACTTTTGAGGATCCAGTCAACTCTGACAACTCTGCAGGCAAGATGATCATACCCTCGAAATCACTACTATCTTCGCTATGCTAGTTTGCTCGCTCTTTGCTATGCCATTGCTACGATGCCTACCACTTTCTTGCAAGCCTCCCAAAATTGCCATGTCAAACCTCTAACCCACCATTGTCCTAGCATACCGTTGATTGGCTACGTTACCACTTTGCTCAGCCCCTCTTATAGCGTTGCTAGTTGCAGGTGAAGATTGGAGACCGTTCCTTGTTGGAACATCTTTATTTACTTGTTGGGATATCATTATATTGCTTTGTTATCTTAATGCATCTATATACTTGGTAAAGGGTGGAAGGCTCGGCCTCTCGCCTAGTGTTTTGTTCCACTCTTGCCGCCCTTGTTTCCGTCATATCGGTGTTATGTTCCCGGATTTTGCGTTCCTTACGCGGTTGGGTTATAATGGGAGCCCCTTGATAGTTCGCCTTGATTAAAGCTTTTCCAGCAATGCCCAACCTTGGTTTTGCCATTCGCCACCTAGCCTCTTTTTCCCTTGGGTTACCGGAGCCCAAGGGGCATCTTATTTTAACCCCCCCCTTCCCGGGCCAGTGCTCCCTCCGAGTGTTGGTCCGAACCGGGCAGCCTGCGGGGCCACCTCGGGGAAACTTGAGGGTTGGTTTTACTCGTAGCTTGACCTATCTGAGTGTGCCTTGAGAACGAGATATGTGCAGCTCCTATCGGGATTTGTCGGCACATTCTGGCGGTGTTGCTGGTCTTGTTTTAACCTGTCGAAGTGTCTTGAGTTACTGAGATACCGAGTCTGATCGGAACGTCTTGGGAGGAGGTCTATTCCTTCGTTGACCGTGAGAGCTTATCATGGGCTAAGTTGGGACTCCCCTGTAGGGATTGAACTTTCGAAAGCCGTGCCCGCGGTTATGGGCAGATGGGAATTTGTTAATGTCCGGTTGTAGATAACTTGAACCTTAATTTAATTAAAATGAATCAACTGAGTGTGTTATCGTGATGGCCTCTTCTCGGCGGAGTCTGGGAAGTGGACACGGTGTTGGAGTAATGTTTGCGCAGGTTGCTCTCTAGTTTCTCCCTCGCGCTTTGCCTCCTCTTCTCGCTCTCCTTTGCGAATACGTTAGCCACCATATTTGCTAGTCGCTTGCTGCAGCTCCACACATATTTTACCTTACCTTGCCTATAAGCTTAAATAGTCTTGATCACGAGGGTGCGAGAATGCTGAGTCCCTGTGGCTCACAGATTACTATTACACCAGATGCAGGGCCTGATGATTCCGCTCCAGGAGACGCGTATGAGCTCAAGTGGGAGTTCGATGAAGACTCTCAGCGATACTATGTTTCCTTTCCCGATGATCAGTAGTGGTGCCCAGTTGGGGGTGATTGGGACCGTGTCGCACGTTGGGTTCTCTTTTATTTTGGCGCCGTAGTCGGGCCATGAGTGTTTGGATGATGTAATGTTATTTATGTACTTGATTGATGTGGCGAGTGTAAGCCAACTATGCTATCTCCCCTTTTATTATTATTACATGGGATGTTGTGAAGATTGCCTAACTTGCGACATATGCCTTCAATGCGATTATGTCTCTAAGTCGTGCCTCAACACGTGGGAGCTATAGTCGCATCGAGGGTGTTACAAGTTGGTATCAGAGCCTTCCCCGACCTTAGGAGCCCCATTGCTTGATCGTTTTTAGCGGCCGAGTTGTGTCTAGAAAAATGTTTTGAGTCTTTAGGAATTATATATCGGAGAGATTAGGAATTCTTTTTACTTCCCAGTCTCCTCATCGCTCTGGTAAGGCATCCTGACGTAGAGTTTTCACTCTTCTCTTCTCAAATTTCACTAAAAAAAATTTAGGATCACGCGGGTATCTTGGAATCGTTTCGATGGTTTTATGATGAGAACATTGTCTTGGTGCCTCCTGTCAGGGGTTTAGTGGAAGTGTCCCGGGGAGTTGAGCTCTGAGGTGTTGTCATCATAATTTTATCGTTGCAGTTCTGGAATACCTGAGTCTAGTACGCCGACATCGAAAATCTCTTTTATGCAGTTCGTTGGTGAGATAACCTCGACGCCACCCAGTACTGGGGCGGGAGTTCGGGAGTATCGCCATAACTTGTATAACGGATGCTTTTCGAAGGTTGAGGTAGATGGTTTCCGAAGGTTTCTTGGTTATGTGTTGAAGGATGGATACAGCTGGATGTAGGATTTGCTAGTTTGGGTGAGATATTATGCTTCCCCTGTATCCCCAACACCTGATTGCATAACCGGAAAGGTTCGGGAGTTGCATAGGTGGGAATTCTAGTAGCTCTAGTTTTTCTTCCACGGATATTGGTTTGAGATTGGGATTTCTTACCGATTATTCGTTCTTGATCCGTACCTTGTTGATTTATTTCTCTACCTTAATTCTACGTGGCTTCTCAATTTATGGATATGTGACCATTTCAAGAGGAATGCATTCGTTCATTTTGTTCGGATGTGAAGACTATATGTTGCAATTTTCATTCCATTGGATTCAGCTTCAATATTTGTCTATCAATGTGCTAATGGTGGTTAACCTCTTCAGGATGGCTCCTCCAACGCGCACGACTCCGAATCTTGATCCGCCACCACCTCCACCTCCTCCAGAGGCATGGCAAGCTGTGATGGCCGCAACCAATGCAAATACACAGTTGATCATGCAAATTCTTCAAGAGCGCAATCAAGGCAGTCAAGGGAATCAAGGCAGCAATCAGAGTCACTTTGCTACACTCAACCAGTTCCTTGCTAACGGGCCAAAGACTTTCAGCAATTGTGTTGAGGCAACCGATGCTGACGATTGGCTTGTGGATCTGTGTAAGCATTTCGAGTGCAGTAACGTCAGGCCTGAGGACTTTGTCAAGTTCGCTTCCTTCCAACTCAAAGATCAAGCTGCAGAATGGTTCCAGCAGTACAAGGACTCCAGAGGTGGACGTGTTATCACTTGGGATGATTTCCGTCGAGATTTCCGAGCTCATCATATTCCGCAGAGCGTGGTTGAAAGCAAGCGTGAGGAATTCCGCAATCTGAAGCAAGGCTCTTTGTCTGTCTATGACTACAACAAGTTGTTTCAGAAGCTCGCCCGTTTTGCCAAGCAGGACGTCCCTGATGAGAAGAGCATGATATACCAGTTCAGGGGTGGTCTCAGAGAAGATATCCAGCTCGCTCTTGTTCTCTTCGAGCCCTTGAGATACGATGAGTTCTACAACATGGCACTGAAGCAAGAGGCTGCTCAGTTGAGGTGTGATGCTTCCAAGAAGCGAGTCAGAGATGCTACTCCTTCTTCCTCTACTCAAGTGGCCAAGCAGCAGAAGTTTTGGCTTCCTCCTCCTCCGTTCCGTCAGCCGTATCAGCAGAAGAGCAAAGGTGGCAGTGGTTCTTCCCACCCACCCAACCCTGGCTTTCAGAACAAGACTTCGTCTCAAGCTCCAAGATCGAGTGCTCCGTATCACCGTCCGCTTTCAGAGGTCACGTGCAACAAGTGCCAACAGAAGGGTCACTATGCCAACAAGTGTCTCAACCAGAGGCGTCTTCCTCCTCCTCCTCCTATGAGATCGGCAAGTACAGCTGTGGTCAAGCATAACCCCAAGCACGCCAAGGTCAATTTGATGAATGCAGCTCAGGCAGAGGACTCGTCAGATGTGATCATGGGTAACCTTCCTGTTAATGATATTCCTGCAAGAGTTCTTTTTGACACGGGTGCATCGCATTGTTTCATGTCAAAGCCATTTTTTACCAAGCATGAGTTTGTTTCTTCTCATTTGGGTAAACAAATGGATATCGTTTCTCCTGGCAAACGTTTGAGTGCTAGTCTGGAGGTGCCAGATGTTACTATCATGTTGGGCGACTACAAGTTCCTTTCTTCCCCAATGGTTCTTGGTAACTCAGATATTGATCTTATTCTCGGAATGGATTGGCTTTCTAAGCACAAGGCACAGCTTGATTGTGCAGCCAGGCAGATTCAATTGACTCATTCGTTTGAGGATGCGATTGTCTTTGCCGCTCATGATGATACCATTCATCTGTTTTCTCTCAATGAGAAGGGTGAATTGGATGCCATCTCTCAAATTCTAGTCGTTTGCGAATATCAAGACGTCTTTCCAGAAGAGCTTCCAGGAATGCCTCCGCACCGGCCAGTTGAATTCGTTATTGATCTTGAGCCTGGCACGGAACCTGTGTGCAAACGTCCTTACAAGCTCGGACCTGAAGAGTTGGAAGAGCTGAAGAAGCAACTCAATATGCAAGAGAAAATGGGTCTCATCTGGCCTAGTTCTTCTCCGTGGGGTTGTGGTGTTCTTTTTGTGAAGAAGAAGGATGGAACGGACCGACTTTGTGTTGATTACCGTCCGGTGAACAAGAAGACCATCAAGAACAAATACCCACTTCCCAACATCAATGAGTTGTTCGAACAACTCAAAGGTGCCCAAGTATTCTCCAAGCTTGATCTCCATATGGGTTATCACCAGATTCGCATTCGTGAAGAAGATATTCCCAAGACAACATTCAGAACAAGCTTTGGTTCATATGAATACACTGTCATGTCTTTTGGCCTCGCCAACGCTCCTCCGACGTTCTCTCGCATGATGAACTTCATCTTCAACGCCTACACCAATGACTTTGTTTTGGTCTATCTTGACGGCATTCTGGTTTTCTCCAAGAACAAGGAAGATCATGCCAAGCATTTGCGTTTGGTTCTTGATAAGCTCAGAGAACATCAGTTCTACGCCAAGTTCTCCAAGTGTGATTTTTGGCTTGATGAGGTTCTTTATCTTGGTCATATCATCTCTGCCAAGGGCATTGCCATGAATCCTGAGAAGGTGTCTGCAATTGTGACTTGGGAACCTCCTCAGAACGTGAAGCAACTCCGCAGTTTTCTCGGTCTCGCAAGCTATTGCCGAAGATTCGTTGAAAACTTTTCTAAGACCGCGAAGCCTCTCTCTAATCTTCTTCAGAAGCACGTCAAGTACGTTTGGTCTCCGGAGTGTGATATTGCTTTCAACACTTTGAAAGAGAAATTGATCACTGCTCCAGTTCTGACTCCACCTGATGAATCCAAGCCGTACGAGGTTTTTTGTGATGCCTCTCTCTAAGGTCTTGGCGCAGTATTGATGCAAGATGAGAAAGTTGTTGCTTATACATCTCGCCAGTTGAAGCCTAATGAGAAGAACTACCCCACTCATGATCTCGAGTTGGCGGCAGTGGTGAATGCTCTTTTGACTTGGAGACATCTTCTATTGGGAAGAAAAGTGGACATTTTCACTTATCACAAGAGTCTCAAGTACATCTTCACTCAGCCTAATCTCAACCTCAGGCAAACTCGATGGGTCGAGATGATTCAAGAGTATAATCCGAGTATTGAGTACACTCCAGGCAAGGCTAATGTGATTGCTGACGCTTTGAGTAGGAAGGCTTACTGCAACAGTCTAATTCTTAAGCCTTATCAACCCGAGCTTTGTGAATCTTTCCGCAAGCTTAATCTGCAAGTTGTTCCTCAAGGTTTCCTCGCCAACCTTCAAGTCTCTCCTACCTTATAAGACCAGATTCGCCAAGCCCAGCTTCTTGATGCTATGGTGAAAAAGGTGAAGATTGGGATTGCCAAGAGTCAGTCCAAGTACAAGTGCTACCGCCTTGATGACAAGGACACTCTCTTCTTCGAGGATCGTATTGTTGTACCCAAAGGTGACCTCCGTAAAGTGATCATGAACGAGGCTCACAATTCTCTCCTCTCCATCCACCCTGGGAGCACGAAGATGTATCAGGACCTCAAGCAAGCTTATTGGTGGACTCGAATGAAGCGCGAGATCGCTTAATTCGTGAATGAATGTGATGTCTGCAAAAGAGTGAAGGCAGAACACCAAAGGCCAACTGGTCTCCTCCAACCTCTTGCTATTCCAGAATGGAAGTTTGACCACATTGAAATGGACTTCGTGACTGGGTTTCCTAAGTCCAAGCGTGGCAATGATGCTATATTTGTTGTCATCGACAAACTCACCAAAGTGGCTCACTTTCTGCCTATCAAAGAGTCGATCACTGCAGCTCAATTGGCGGAACTCTATACCTCTCGCATTGTCTCTCTGCACGGTATTCCTCAAGTGATCTCTTCAGACCGTGGCAGCATCTTTACCTCCAAGTTTTGGGATTCTTTTCAGAAGGCCATGGGCACTAACGTCCGCTTCAACATAGCTTTCCATCCTCAAACAAGCGGTCAAGTCGAGCGTGTCAACCAGATTCTTGAAGATATGCTCAGGGCTTGTGTGATCTCCTTCGGCATGAAGTGGGAGGATTGTCTTCCTTATGCTGAATTCTCCTACAACAACAGTTTTCAAGCAAGTTCGGGCAAGGCCCCTACTGAAATTCTGTATGGCAGGAAGTGTCGTACCCCTCTCAACTGGTCCGAAACTGGTGAACGTCAGCTTTTGGGTAATGACTTAATCACAAAAGCAGAAGAAATGTGCAAAGTCATTCGTGATAACCTCAAAGCAGCCCAATCCCACCAGAAGAGCTATTATGATAGTAAGCACCGTGATTTGGCTTTCGAGATCGGAGATTATGTTTACCTTCGCGTCTCTCCTATGAAAGGTACTCGTCGCTTCGGTATCAAATGGAAGCTTGCCCCTAGATACGTGGGACCTTTCAAGATTGTCAGCAAGAGAGGCGACCTCGCCTATCAACTCGAGCTTCCTTCAAACTTTGCAAATGTTCATGACGTGTTCCAGGTCTCTTAGCTTCGAAAGTGCTTCAAGACTCCTGACCGCACCGTCAACTTCGAGGACATTGAGCTCCAAGAAGATCTCTCTTATCATGAGCACCCAGTTGCTATTCTTGAAGAGACTGAACGCAAGACTCGCAACAAGTCAATCAAATTTCTCAAAGTCAAGTGGTCACACCATTCCGACCGTGAAGCTACCTGGGAACGCGAGGATCACCTCCGTTCTGAGTACCCGGCGTTCTTTCAGTCCTAGATCTCGGGACGAGATCCTTTCGTAGTGGTGGAGTGTTGTAACACCCCGGATGTAACTGTCCCTATTTGTACTCCAACTCTTGCCGTTTCCGGCGTTATGTTATTTTACTTTCTCGGGTTTGGGTTTTGCCTCCGTGTGTTGTTGTCATTGTCATGCATCTCATATCATGTCATCATGTGCATTGCATTTGCATACGTGTTCATCTCATGCATTTGAGCATTTTCCCCGTTGTCCGTTTTGCATTCCGGCGCTTCGTTCTCCCCCGGTGGCCATTTCTAGCTTTCTTTCGTGTGTGGGGATTAAACATTTCCGGATTGGACCGAGACTTGCCAAGCGGCCTTGGTTTACTACCGGTAGACCGCCTGTCAAGTTTCGTACCATTTGGACTTCGTTTGATACTCCAACGGTTAACCGAGGGACCGAAAAGGCCTCTTGTATGTTGCAGCCCAACACCCCTTCAATTTGGCCAAAAACCCACCAAACTCTGCTCCATGTCCTAGAGCGTTCGATCACGATCGCGTGGCCGAAAACCGCACCTCATTTGGACTCTCCTAGCTCCCTCTATGCCTATATATGTCCCCCCATTCGAATCACGGACGAAACCCTAGATCCACCCACCTCTCGCGCCGCCGGACATTTCCCTGTCCGGCCGGACACGTCCGCCACGCCCGTCCGCCGCCACGTGGCGCTCCACCATTGGCTCGCGCCGCCGCCCCACATCCCCGCCGCCGGAGCCCGCTGCGGCCCGTGGCCGGCCCGCCCTCGTCCGCACACGGGCCAGAGCGTCGCGCCGCCGCCCGCCTCGTCCTCCTCCCGCACGCCGCCTCGCTCCGCCACCGCCGCCTCGCTCCGCCGTCACCGGAGTTCGCCCAGCCGCCGCAGCCGCTCGCCGCCTCGCCGCGGTGCTCGCCGCCCCACCGCGGTGCTCGCCGCCCCGCCGCCCGGTGGTCGCCGCCCCGCCGCCTACCTCCTCCGACCTCACCGGCGACGCCCCGGCCGTCCTCCCTCCTCCGCCGGCAAGAAGCTCTGGCGAGAGCCCGGCCACCTCGGTTCGCGCGCCGCCCCGATCCAGATCTGTTTTTCAGGGTTGACCTAATTTTTTTCTCTAAGTCCCCAGGATTTTTAGCCCAAGTGCACATGTTCGCGGCTCCATAACTTTGCATCCGTAGCTCCGATTCATGCATATAGCATATCAAAATGTTCATCTCGGAGAGTACATCATTTCATTCCATTGCCTAATTTTCATTTGAGTTCATCTTGATGCCCGAAATGCTGTTAGAAGAGGGCTACTTGAGTTAATTGTCAGATCTGCTACTCCATTTAGCACTTTTGTCATTTTTGCCATGATTAATGTGTGCATGATATGCCCGTGAGTTCTTCATATGTTTTGTTAAGGGTTTTGTCATCTATCTAGAGGTGCAACCCATGTATTTTTAGGATGTGTGTGGTGACTGGTGCAAGCTTGCAAAGTGGTGCACTTGCTAATTCTGTTTTCAGGGACTTAGTGTTTTCACTAAGTCCTGGGATTGTTTATCTCATGATGCTATATGTTCTTGTTGTTTCCTAGTGATCCGTGCCTATTTTGTGCCTTCTTGATGGATGTATGCTTGTCTTGCCATGACTTGCACCATGGTGAGTGCATCGAGCTCGTAAACATGCCTTCGTGAGTTATGTTTCAGCATGTCCCAGTTTTCACTAAGTCTGAAAACTGATTATGTTTTTGCTATGTTTGTGTGCTTGTTAGTATATTTTGTGATCCCTTTTGACTCAAGGTCACTAAGGGACTTTTGTTAAGCTTGTTGAGTAGTTCCATGCCATGTCTTTCTTTGTCATTTTCAGGTCCTGTAGCATGTTGTTTTGTTGCTCCGAAGAGGGCTATATGATCTGAAATTCCAGACAAGTGTTAATTTCACTAAGTCTGAGATCTGTTTTACCATTTGCGTTTTTTCCATGCTTGTTTGAACCTCCTAATGGATGAATTGGCCGTAGCTCAGTGCTAGACTTTTGTTAAGAATCTTGTGTGCATCCCTGCCAT
The DNA here is from genome assembly GCF_018294505.1 of Triticum aestivum. Taxonomy (NCBI): domain Eukaryota; kingdom Viridiplantae; phylum Streptophyta; class Magnoliopsida; order Poales; family Poaceae; genus Triticum; species Triticum aestivum. The sequence continues at coordinate 256,754,794 of NC_057803.1, forward strand.
GTATTTTGTTGACATGTTTGGTGGCTGTAGCATGTTCATTTCGTTGCATTTAGATGCCTACTTGCTGTAAATCGCAGACCGGTGTCATTTTTGAATCGCTTGCCATTTCCAAGCCGTAACTCCGATTCCGGCGTTCTTTATATCGTTTTCAAGCGATTTTATCTCATCTTTCCAGTGGCACACTTGGATTTCCAAGTTGAGGCCAGGTTCATGCATTTCCTGTCATATCTTGCATTTTGCATCCCGCATCGCATCCCGCATAGCATGTCATCTTTGCATTGTGATGATTGAGTTTGCACGTGGTTGATCGTATCCTTGTTGCTTGTTTGTCTTGTTTGGGTAGAGCCGGGAGACGAGTTCGCTAACGAGGAGCCCGTTGAGATTGCTTTTGAGGATCCAGTCAACTCTGACAAATCTGCAGGCAAGATGATCATACCCTCGAAATCACTACTATCTTTGCTATGCTAGTTTGCTCGCTCTTTGCTATGCCATTGCTACGATGCCTACCACTTTCTTGCAAGCCTCCCAAAATTGCCATGTCAAACCTCTAACCCACCATTGTCCTAGCATACCGTTGATTGGCTATGTTACCGCTTTGCTCAGCCCCTCTTATAGCGTTGCTAGTTGCAGGTGAAGATTGGAGACCGTTCCTTGTTGGAACATCTTTATTTACTTGTTGGGATATCATTATATTGCTTTGTTATCTTAATGCATCTATATACTTGGTAAAGGGTGGAAGGCTCGGCCTCTCGCCTAGTGTTTTGTTCCACTCTTGCCGCCCTTGTTTCCGTCATATCGGTGTTATGTTCCCGGATTTTGCGTTCCTTACGCGGTTGGGTTATAATGGGAGCCCCTTGATAGTTCGCCTTGATTAAAGCTTTTCCAGCAATGCCCAACCTTGGTTTTGCCATTCGCCACCTAGCCTCTTTTTCCCTTGGGTTACCGGAGCCCAAGGGGCATCTTATTTTAACCCCCCCCCCTTCCCGGGCCAGTGCTCCCTCCGAGTGTTGGTCCGAACCGGGCAGCCTGCGGGGCCACCTCGGGGAAACTTGAGGGTTGGTTTTACTCGTAGCTTGACCTATCTGAGTGTGCCTTGAGAACGAGATATGTGCAGCTCCTATCGGGATTTGTCGGCACATTCTGGCGGTGTTGCTGGTCTTGTTTTAACCTGTCGAAGTGTCTTGAGTTACTGAGATACCAAGTCTGATCGGAACGTCTTGGGAGGAGGTCTATTCCTTCGTTGACCGTGAGAGCTTATCATGGGCTAAGTTGGGACTCCCCTGTAGGGATTGAACTTTCGAAAGCCGTGCCCGCGGTTATGGGCAGATGGGAATTTGTTAATGTCCGGTTGTAGATAACTTGAACCTTAATTTAATTAAAAATGAATCAACTGAGTGTGTTACCGTGATGGCCTCTTCTCGGCGGAGTCTGGGAAGTGGACACGGTGTTGGAGTAATGTTTGCGCAGGTTGCTCTCTAGTTTCTCCCTCGCGCTTTGCCTCCTCTTCTCGCTCTCCTTTGCGAATACGTTAGCCACCATATGTGCTAGTTGCTTGCTGCAGCTCCACACATATTTTACCTTACCTTGCCTATAAGCTTAAATAGTGTTGATCACGAGGGTGCGAGATTGCTGAGTCCCTGTGGCTCACAGATTACTATTACACCAGATGCAGGGCCTGATGATTCCGCTCCAGGAGACGCGTATGAGCTCAAGTGGGAGTTCGACGAAGACTCTCAGCGATACTATGTTTCCTTTCCCGATGATCAATAGTGGTGCCCAGTTGGGGGTGATTGGGACCGTGTCGCACGTTGGGTTCTCTTTTATTTTGGCGCCATAGTCGGGCCATGAGTGTTTGGATGATGTAATGTTATTTATGTACTTGATTGACGTGGCGAGTGTAATCCAACTATGCTATCTCCCCTTTTATTATTATTACATGGGATGTTGTGAAGATTGCCTAACTTGCGACATATGCCTTCAATGCGATTATGTCTCTAAGTCGTGCCTCGACACGTGGGAGCTATAGTCGCATCGAGGGTGTTACACAACACTCCACCACTACGAGAGGATCTCGTCCCGAGATCTAGAATGGCACCAGAGGGAAAATGGGAGAGGAAGAGAAGAGGTAAAACTAAGTTGCTTCTTTGACAAACTAGTGAAACCAAAGAACCTTGAGAGGTTAAACCATTTTGAGAAAAAAATATAACGGATATGATCGACGTAGAAAACACTCCGCTAGAAAGAGTAACAAGGAACATTACGAGAACCTTGTAGGTTGAATGACATAAAAAAAGGGTTGCAATGGACAAGAAGTACATGCAAGCACTCCGGTTGAAACGAGATGTACAAAGAACGATAAGGATCAATTATGACAACACTCCAGTTGGAAATGGAAGGCATAGAATCTGAACTTGACAAAACAAGATGATGGGTTGAAGAGAGCAACATCACAATGCCTCCGGAACAAATGTAGGAATGGAATCAAAAGAACGGAGGAGAAAAATAACATCTTCTACCTCAAATGAGCTTGAAAAAGCCTCTTTAGGAGAAGGGTCGAACAGAGTTGTTGGAAACCAACAACGAAAAGAGTAAGCTTGTAGTGGGCTTATGAAGAACATCTCAAAACTAGAGGTGAAATTCTGCCACTGACAGAAACGATAAATTGGATTGATATGAACAAGGAGACGAGAAGATTATTCACTGGGAGGATTAATGAAGAACTTGGATCATTTATAAGCACCATAATTGCAACAAACCTTAGGGAAGGCTTTAGGTGAAATATAACCCAAGATAACTCCAACGAAGAGGTTGATGGATTTAAAATACCCCATTCTTAACAACCTGTGAATCATGAAACATGAACTCAAATTATCAAGAATGACATAATACCACCTCCAATGATACGATAGAAAGAATTGCACTCCGGATTGCAAGATGGAGAATGCTTGAGCTCCTTTGAAAAGAATCTTAATGAACACTTCGAGAAGGAATTAAATCCATGATGAACCATAATGTAGAACCTCCATGAAGAACTCCGGTAAAAGAATGATCAAACGAAAGGAAAGAGAAGTTTAAAACACAAGGTGAATCCTTGTAATGATTTAGATCAATCCCCGTGGTGATATAATTGAGAGATCTTGGGACTCCGGGAAAAGCCTTGCAGTGATCTGATGAAGCTCTGAAATGATATAATTGAAATAACTTTGAACTCCGGAAAGAAAAGATAAAGCATCTCAAACCAAGAATGTGATATGATGAACCACTCCGGAAAGCAGGAAATTAGATCACTTGGATGAAACAAGAATAAGAATTATGTTATGTGTATCCTTCACCAATTTAGATTGATGACAAACAACGGATTTGACATACCACTTATTCTCGTTAAAAAGGATTAAGGTAGATATAGCACAAACTCGAGAAAATCTTCAACGAACCACCGGTAGAATTGAGACAAAGAATGAATTGATATGATAACCAAGAAGAGATCTTGAACGAACCACCGTAAGAATTGAAAACGAACGAAGTAAAGGGGATGAATCACCGGTAAGAATTGACAATTGAACGAAGAAAAGATAAAGAAAAGCCATAAAGAATTAGAGAACAAATAATGATACTTGAGGGGATTCAGATAGAACTGAAACGAAGAGATCACGAGCTGATAAGAGAATATTGAATGATGCGCCGGTAAGATTTGGAGAACGACAGCTGAAAGTTGAATATGAATGATCCCGAAATGATGACCTTCGGATAATCGAACTGAAAAGACCTATGAATTGCTCCAGATGAGTGAAAAGAATTCTCACAATCGAATACAATTATGAGAGGATGGCAGCAAGCTAGAACCATGAATCTTGAAGAGAATGGAGCAAGATTAAAGAGAAACTCTTCTTCGGTCATCAAGTGTTGAGAATGACGACAAGAAACACCACCATGAATTATTTAGACGCTCCATAAGAATCAAAAGCGAAGAGGTTGAGCCAACGATGAAAGCATATGAAAGATCTTGGAGAAAGACATATGACTGATGATAATTCATTCTTACATCAACTTGGAAAGATTTGGGAATAGCTCCGGGAAAAATAGAGGAGTCAGGTAAGATCCTGGAAAAAGACCCGTGGGTTAGGGCCCACTCAAAAGAAACACCGTTGACCAATTTAAAAGAGAGAATGCACCGGTTGAGTTAAATGGTTTGAATAAGATAACATTCTCGAAAGATCTTGAATTAACGAGAATAAACACTAGCATCTTATGAGATATCTTCAGTACTCCGGAACAATTGAATAGCGAGAAATGACTGAATGTGAGGTGCACCGGCGTGAGATGGTAATTTTAACGAGGAAAAAAAGGATATGATCAACAAAGCTTGAATTAAATCCACCAGAGAAGATAAAAGAAACGAAGAATGATGAGCTTGAAACTCCATTGGAATATTCATGAGAATCCCCGGATACGAACATTGAAAGAAAAGAATGGAGAGACTTCCATCGATAAAATGGATACTTGAATAAGAAATCTGAGTCTTGAAGAAAAAGGGTGGGAGGGTGGGAAAAACAAAGGCATCTTGGGACAGATGAAATAAGCACCGCTGAGAAGAACTGATAAATGATCTTGTGAATGTTGAAACGATCGGATCCACTTGAAGAGAAACACGCCGGTTGAAAAGGATTGACATGACAATCTTGATTATCATGAAGGATTAGTATTCACGTAGAAATATGGGAACACCACTTAGGAAAGATATGGAATCAACATTTGACATTGAAACAACTCGAATACCACAACTGAAAACAAAACAAAAAGATTGGCTTGCGCAATAAGCCGGAACAAACATATGATAGAGATTTCGTCCGAAGTTTTCGTGGTGGGGCCTACACGGGCTCGATCGTACAACACCATCATGTACAAGGCAGTGCACATGACATACGAAGCGTCCCCGAGTCAGCATAGCCAAGGACTCTTTAAGACACAACGAGACCACTGTAAAACCGACCATGGATAGGCGGACCACTAGACGTCGAACCCCAATTTCATATCATACGTCTGCCGGAAAGATATCCTAAGAGCTACTTGAATTCCCACTTATAAACTCCCGAAACTTTCCGGTTATGCAATCAGGTGTTGGGGATACAGGGGAAGCATAATATCTCACCCAAAACTAGCAAATACTACATCCAGCTGTATCCATCCTTCAACACATAACCAAGAGACCTTCGGAAATCGTTTACCTCAACCTTCGAAAAGCATCCGTTATACGAGTTATGGCAATACTGCCAAACTCCCGCCCCAGTACTGGGTGGCGTCGAGGTTATCTCACCAACAACTACATAAAAGAGATTTTCGATGTCGGCGAAACTAAACTCAGGTATTCCAGAACTACAATGATAAAATTGTGACGACAACACCTCGGAGCTCAACTCCCCGGGACACTGCCACAACCCCTAAATGACAGGAGGCACCAAGAACAATGTTCTCACCACAAAACCATCGGAACAATTCCAAGGTACCCGCGTGATCCTAAAAAAATTAGTGAAATTTGAGAAGAGAAGAGTCAAAACTCTACGTCAGGATGCCTCACCAGAGCGACAAAGGGACTAAGGAGTAAAAAGAAGTCCTACTCTCTGATATATAATTCCTAAATGACTCAAAACATTTCTAGACTCAATAATGCCAGCGATTCGATCAAGCAGGGGGCTCCTAAGGTCGGGGAAGGCTCTAATACCAACTTATAACGCCCTCGATGCGGCTATATCTCCCATGTGTCGAAGCACGACTTAGGGCATAACCTCATTGAAAGCAATGTCGCAAGTGAGGTAATCTTCACACAACCCATGTAATACATAAGGGGAAAGATACATAGATGGCTTACAATCGCCACTTCACACAATTACATGAATAAAGCATTACATCATCCAGATACAATCAAGGTCCGACTACGGAACCAAAATAAAAGAAGACTACCCCAAATGCTACACAGATCCCCAATCGCCCCGACTGGGCTCCACTACTAATCAACTAGAACGAAACAACACAAAGGACAAGATCTTCATCGAGCTCCTCCTTGAGCTTGGTTGTGTCATCTGCACGGTACAACGGCACCTGCAAGCTGGTTTTGGAAGTATCTGTGAGTCACGGGGACTCAGCAATCTCACACCCTCGCGATCAAGACTATTTAAGCTTATGGGTAAGATAAATGTATGAGGTGGAGCTGCAGCAAGCGACTAGCATATTTGGTGGCTAACATATACGCAAAAGAGAGCGAGAAGAGAAGGCAAAAGCACGGTCGAACATCTATGATCAAGAAGTGATCCTAGAACAACCTACGCCAAGCATTACTCCAACACCGTGTTCACTTCCCGGATTCCGCCGAGAAGAGACCATCACGGTTACACACGCCGTTGATGCATTTTAATTAAGATCAATTTCAGGTTTTCTACAACCGGACATTAACAAATTCCCATATGCCCATAACCGCGGGCACGGCTTTCGATAGTTCAAATCCCTGCAGGGGTGTCCCAACTTAGCCCATCACAAGCTCTCACAGTCAACAAAGGATATTCCTTCTAGCGGGAAGACCCGATCAGACTCGGAATCCCGACTACAAGACATTTCGACAATGGTAAAACAAGACTAGCAAAGCCACCCGAATGTGCCGACAAATCCCGATAGGAGCTGCACACATCTCTTTCTCAGGGCACACCGGATTGTCCAAGGTTCCGGTAGGCCAGCCCAGAGTTGCCCCTGGTGGTCACCGGCAGCTGACAGGTTGGACCAACACTCAGAGGAGCACTGGCCCGGGGGTTTAATAAAGATGACCCTTGGGCAGGCCTACCCAAGGGAAAGAAAAGGCTAGGTGGCGAATGGTAAAACCAATGTTGGGCCTTGCTGGAAGAGTTTTATTCAAGGCGAACTGTCAAGGGGTTCCCATTATAGCCCAACCGTGTAAGGAACACAAAATCCGGGAACATAACACCGATATGACGGAAACTAGAGCGGCAAGAGTGGAACCAAACACCAGGCATAAGGCCGAGCCTTCCGCCCTTTACCAAGTATATAGATGCATTAATTAAATAAGAGATATTGTGATATCCCAACAAAATATCCATGTTCCAACAAGGAACAAACTCCAATCTTCACCTGCAACTAATAATGCTATAAGAGGGGCTGAGCAAAGTGGTACATAGCCAAACAAGGGTTTGCTAGGACAAGGTGGGTTAGAGGCTTGGATTAACAATATGGGAGGCATGATAATCAAGTGGTAGGTATCGCAACATAGGCATAGCAAAAGAGCGAGCAACTAGCAAGCAAAAAATAGAAGTGATTTCGAGGGTATGGTCATCTTGCCTGAAATCCCGCAAGGAAGAAGAACGAGTCCATGAAGAAGATAAACGGACGTAGTCGAACGAATCCTCACAACACGACGTTATCGGAACCAACCCGAAGAAGCAACACCGGAAAGAAGCAAACAATCATGGTAAACAACCATCACATAATCATGGCATGATGCACAATCAAGTATGATGCATGTCCGGTTTAATGAAGCATGGCATGGCAAAGTGCACAAGCAAAACTACAAGTTAAGTGGAGCTCAAAATGAAGAACCGCATCAATTATTTAGTTCTCTCTCGTTTAGGCACTCAACAATATTAAACGCTGGTTAACATGGCAAGAGGTGAAGCATAACAAAACTATACCATTTAAACAATTTAAATGGGGTCGGATATAGCAAACAACGAATCCGGTAAATCCCCATATGCATTAGCAATTTAAATGCAAACAACAATTTAAGCATTTTAATTGTTATTATCATGATGCGGATGACATGGAAAAGTTTATGCAATTTTTAATAAAAGTTGACAAGAGCATTATGAAGCATTTGTCACCGTGGTGGAAACAAAAGGGGTGCCGCGACAACGATAACGAAACGGTGCCACGGCAACATTCCGGATTTGACAACTCATTGAGATGTCGGTGCAAAAGAAAGTGTGACGGGAGCGTGTCGTGCAAGATGGTGGGGTGATCCCGGTAACCGGGTTCCCCACGAATTAGCGGCAGAAGAGGAGGACCGAGCAAGTGACAACTCGGGCACGGTGCAAACATAGGGTGCAACTCATACAACACATGCAAACGTTCTCGGACGGTCGTCTTGGGGTTGTACCTTCGAAGCGTGTGTTTTGAAGCGTATCGGTTTGGTGCAAAGTAGAGGAAGTAGACGTTCTCGTCACGTTCGAAGTGGTAGTAGTTGTACTCATGCCGTAGTGGAAGTAGTGGTTCGCGTCGATGGTAGTGGTACATAGCAATCGTGGACGAACTTGAGGGTCATCGGTAGACTTTCACGGTTCTTCGGCGATGGTTGTGGTACACGTCTCGGAGAAGGACTTGACGCAATCGATGTTTCCGAGGGCGGCGGTAGGGAACTTAGCATTAGTGCTACGCGGGTCTTCGGTGAGAGTCGATGTACATGGCAAACGTAGAGGTACTATGCTTCGATTGTCGTGGTACTTGGCGATAGTTGTGGTACAAGGGCCTTGGCGGTTCATCATGTAGTCATAACCGTTCCGTAGATGTTCATGTCATCGTAGCCATTCGGATCTTGGAGCGATGGTAGTCGTTCACTTGACGGTCTTGAAGGATTCGAAGGGGTACTTGATGGTCTGTCGTGGTACTTGGCGCTGTTCCTATTCAGTGGTCGTTGGACTTGGCGTAAATAGCAACTGCAATTGGAGGTACACAACACAGCAACAAGAGGCTGCAGAGGTGGCCGAACTCCGGCGGTTCACGACGCGGTCACGTGAGCAGCGCTCGCGTCCTGAAACTGACGAAGCGGGCGGCGACATCTTCGTGCGTTTGATCGAAGTAGAGATGAGACCCTGCGACAGGAAGTGAGCACGGACAGCCGAGGCGAGAGGAGTCGGGCGGAGCAGGCCCGATCCAGCGGCAGGGGCGGGAAGGACGCACACGGAGGCTCCGGTCACCGGCGGCCAAGGCTGCAGATAAGGTCAGCGGGCGGAGCTCGAGGATGGATGGTGCACGGGCAGAGGAACGAGGACGCATAGGGGAGGTGTCGCGCGGAGGAGAGTCGGCGGGGCGGCGTGAGGCAGCGGCCTCCTGGTGGTTGCTGACAGCGACGGGGCGCGGCGACCAGCATGGAGGTGGAGAGGTGGGGACGAGGTGGCACGGCCATGGGGAACGGGCAGGCGAGCTCACGGCCACTCCTCTCCTTTCCTGTGGGTGGCGACACGAGCGAGAGAACGAGAGGAGGGAGGAGAGGATCGGGTGATGCTCTGGCGGCGCGAGAGAGCAAAGGTGAGGGAGAGATCGAGGGTTCGGGCGAGAGGAGGTGGGTCGAGCGCGGTGCCCTTTCTCTCCTGGCGGCACGAGGGAGGGAAACGAGGGAGAGGGTGCAGGGGATCGAGCCAGGGTGCTAGGGTTAGAGCGGGGGCTGCGGGAGATGGGCCTAGGGGGTCGGCCCAGTGGAGAGGCGGAAAAGGCCAGGGCCTTAGAGAGGGATAGGAGGGGGGTCGGCTGGACCTGCAGATGGGCCGTCCAGTTGCTGCTTCGGATAAAAAAAAAGCAACCTTTTGCTATTTCCCATTTACACAGAAGTGGATAGGAGGAAAAAGGAAGGAAAGAAAAGGCTAGGGGTTTTAGAAAATGCTGAAACTACTCCTACTGAGTCTAAGAATTATACTTAGCCCAAGAAAAGAAGTTTCACGCAAAAAACAAGAGTTTAAAACAAACTCATTTAAATTTAATACAAAAGATTTGAACTAGGACGAGGTTTTAGGAGTATCCAAAAATGTTCAGATTTTTGGAGGAACCTCGGAATATGATGATAGAATAAATAGCAAAGTTAGAGGCTAAGAGTTGTGATAGCAAAGGCATTGCGATTTATTTTCCAAGTGTGTTCCGGTGAATTCCAACAAATGGAATATTTAATATAGCTCCCTATTATCGGGAGGGTATGTTATAAAGAGAAGTCACCAGGTGAATTCCCTCGGTTTAAATGGATCAAAGGTCCATGCCATTTATTTAGTTGAGTTAAGAAAAGAAATGACATGATGGCATGATGACATGATGCAATGCACATGATGCAATGATGAATGCAAAGAACCAAAGAAATCACACGACGAAACCCGGAAACCCTGGAAGGCATCTGAAGCTCCGGTCTTGGGGCGTTACAATAAGCCACTCGATAAGCTTTTACTTGTAGGTGTGAGTGAACAAGTCCGATACCAATTCCATTATTCTTTCATCTCACATTGAGTGATACAAAGGTACATCCTCAACTTCGGGAAAAGGTAGCTTGGTATTGTTTATCTCATTTCCTACTCACCTTTGCTTGAGTCTTGTGATGGATAGGCAAAGCACATCATCTCCGGTCTACAACCACGACAACGAGTTCGATGCTATGAAGAACATCATCGACGCCAAGATGGACAAGCAAATGGAGGAGCTCAAGGCCCTCATCAAGAACCGCAAGCGGTCTTCCTCATCTTCGAGAAGACGCTCAAGTGCAAAGACTCCCGAGCTACCATCTATGGCAAGTACACACAAGCATCGACATCGACAAGACCATGAAGAGCGACGAGAGTTGGCTTCTCTGCCACCCCCGTGCACACGGGCCCTCGACCCTCGTGCACACGGGACCCCGTGCACACGGCCTCCAGCACCCCCGTGCGACGGGCCATACAGTACAGCAACTTTGACTACAAGGCTGCGGCTCCTTCAACACCTTTGGCATCTTCGCCAACTGACTTCAAGGCATCTTCGCCTTCGAATGTACGGCATCTTCGCCTACTCCACAAGCTCAAGTCCACTACTCCCTCGAGCTACTACGACCTCGACACCAACAACAAGATCCCTTTCTATGGGACTCTAGAACCCGAGGAGTATCTCGAGTGGGAGCGTTTGATGGACGACTACCTCAAGCTACATCAAGTACCCTCCAAAGTTCAAGTGAAGTGCGCCACAAGTACCTTCCACGACTATGCGTTGATTTGGTGGCTTCACACACCTTCGAGGAGCTTCGACATGAGTTGGTCCAAGACGATGAAAGTGATGCGGCGAGAATTTGTGCCTTCCACCTACACGGAACATCTTCAACGCCAATTGGAGAATACCATACAAGGATCCAAGTCCCTCGACAAGTACTTCAAGAGCATGAAGGAATCCTTGCGATGTGCCGGCATGGACGACCCCATTTGGATGAATTTCTACTTCATGATGGGATTGAACAATGACATCTCCAAGACTATCTTCCTCGAGAACTACAAGTCCCTCGATGACAACTACATTGGTGCTCTCAAGGCGGAGCAAGAACTCAAGAAGGCCAAGTCTACTCGACACCGAGCTCACTTCGCGACGACCATGCTACAAGACGGTGAGAGTGATGATGTGCCATCTTTGGCCTTCATACACGACGAGAGTGATGACGTGCCATCTTTGGCCTTCATCCACGGCGACGACTATGAGATGGTTGAGCATGGGATTTTCCCTTCGACCACGGCGACGTGTGATGACTTGAGTGACATTAGCCACCATATTGAGAGTGAGAGTGACTTCACCACTAGCCCCATATATGATGAGTTGCCACAATTCCCATGTGCAAAGAGCCACCGCCACTTGAGTGATTTGAGTGACTCCACCATATGCGACATTGAGTGCACCTACCTTGAGGGAGTGAGTGAGCCACCACCACATAGAGAGAGTGAGGTAGTTGATGAGGCATATGAGGCCATTTTGCTTTCTAACAACTTAACCTCTACCTCTATTATGCCTTCTCCTTTGGTGCGAGGTCCCATCTATGATGACGTGCCGATCTTCGATGACTTCGTCCTTCCTTTGGACAAGACGATGGCCATGGTGGAATATGATGCACCCCCCACATGGTTCCATCAAGATGAAGATGACCACCATTTGGTATTTACCACCTCACCTACACCACTTGAGTGGAATGAACAAGGTAACAAGACTGAAGGTGATGCTCTTGTCCCACTAGTGGACATTCTTGACATCGATTGCTTGCATGATGTTGATCCACCTATTCACATGCTTCATGCTAGTATGATTTCTCCATGCGATGATTTACCCATTTATGATGAGTTTGATGATTGCCATGAGGAGTCTATTAGTTGTGATGCCATGTTACATAGGATTTCTTGTAATAATTCTCTTGGTCACATCATGTTTGACAATCTGCTTGACTTGTCATATGGTATGCATGAGATACACCATATGTCATATTGGCAATCTCTTCATAGTGACTATGCATATGCCATTACGATAAACCCAATTTGCACATATGGCATAGATGACAAGCCCATGGTTATTGGCATTTGTTTTTCTTGTGATGATATTGATATGCTCCCTTTGCATCATTTATCTCATATGCCATGCCATGACCACCTAGCTTCGGATATGCATTGTTTCGGATGTTGTCTATTTTCTCCATATGATGTTTCCCCTCATGAGGAGACCCCCATAGTTTCCACATACCCATTAGGAGATTGTGATCCATCCCATCCATTGCATGATCCCACTACTTGTGTGCACCATATGCTCCCCATGAATAAACATGCTATTGATGTGCCACATAAGTGTATGTTAAATTTGCATCCCCATCGTGTCATACACAATAACTATTCTTTCATGATGGATGACATGTTCTTATACCATGCATCGAATTTCTTTGAGCGATGCTTATCTTGTGCTAACTCACACATGTACATACACATCATGATGGATGATGTGTACATTTACCACGCACACACGTTCTTTCGTCTGTGTCTCTTTTGTGTAGGTACCCATGAATACTTGTCAACCTCACAATCCCATGAGTTGACAAAACGAGCTCTAGAGAGCAATGATGACTTGGGATTACGTGGATTTTCATTCCCACCGCTCCCTTCGCACAAAGACTTCGCGCATCTCTTCTACATGGCCCTCACATGGTTATGGGTTATTGTCCATTACATACTCTATGCCCATCTTGCCATGTTCACTTTGCATGATATGCTTATTCCTATACCTTTGCCATGCATTTGTGACCCATGCTTTACATTACACACGTTCCTTGATTCTCATACTTGTATGTGTATTTGCATGCTTGGTGGAGATATTGCTTGTTATTGCCATGTTCCATTTATGACCCATGCCTATGATGATACTATGATCTTGCTTTGTGTTCATGCTTGCGATATGTCATGTGCATTGCCTATATCCACTATTTGCACACATGACATGATTGCCACCATTTCATCTAGTGTGTTGCATCTTCGCTCCACTAGTTTGCACGACATGATTACCATGATTGACTTGTTTGCATCACACATGTTGAACAATTGCTCTTTCCATTGTGTTGAGTGCCACGATATCTTCACTACACCATATGCACATTATGCTTGGATTGTCTTGCACTTGCCCCATGTGTTTAGACATCTCACTATATTAGGTGTTGTGAATGATTCCTATGCATACCATAGACCATTTGTTGAGTGCTTTATGCATGCTTGCTATGACCTTGAGGTAGATGCTTGTTCACTTGTCACACATATTAGCATCTTCACCTCCCATTTGCATACTTGTTTCCATGATGTCCTTGATTGTGCTCACCTTATATGCTTAAATGCCATGCCACACTTCTTTGTCAAACCATATGCTATGCTTGATGACAACACTTGTTGGGGGAATCACCTCTTGAATGCTTGGTTTTGCTCTTACGCCAACCACATTTGTTTTTCCAAGTGATTGTTATCTTTGCTCCTTTTGAAGGAATTACAAGATGGTATGACATCGGAGAGTGCCCATTTGGAACTACAAGATGATGAATGCTTGGTGATCGTCCACTACTACATGGCAACATCATCTCTTTCCCATGGTGATTTGGATTTCAATCCGAGGTCGGATCTTTCCCAAGGGGGAGGGGATGATGCGGAGCATCCTATGGACATCACCATGTCAAGAGTCCATTTGGCAAGTGACACGTGCCACATCTACTTCATACATACAAAGGTTAATCATCTCCGTTACACGTGTCCACTTGTACCTTTCAAGGATGGTATACTACTTGACCCCTCTCTCGTGTGCATACATAGGTGTGGGCGGAGCTACACATTCATCGAGGAGGAGTCCAAGAAGAGGAGAACATATACACCATCCAAGAGGGAAGCCTGGAAACAGAGAAGGAAGCGCCAAGAGAAGGCTGCAGCTCCCAGGCGACCTCGTGCACACGGGCGTGTACCGTGCCCACGGGTCTCACAGACCGCGTGCGCACGGGCTCATGTGTCATGTCTCTGGATACCCCGTGCGCATGGGCTCCACTTACCCCGTGCACACGGGGCCCCCTGTGCGTGGCTGTTGGGCTCGGCCCTTGTATCCCCATCTCGTCCCTACTTACCCCTTCATCCCTTGGACCTATATATACTCCCCTTCCTCCTCCATTTAGAGGAAGCTAAGAATAGATCTAGACATTAGAGCTTAGCTCATGTATCTCCCCTTGTGGGTTTCCTCTTGAGGGAGAAGACTCCCTTGGAGTGCAAGACCTCCTAAGGGAGAAGGATCCCTAGGATCATCAAGACCTCCAAAGGGAGAAGGATTCCCCAAGTGAATCATCAAGCCCTCATCTCCTTCATAGGATTTGGGATGAACTCTACCATGTATCTTGTTTCCCTTTGATTGTTCATGTACCTTGTGGATCTTGTGTGTTTGTTGGTCTAGTGGATGTGTGATTGGGCTTGTTCTTGAGTGTTCCTCTTGTTTTCCCTCCTTGTGTTCATCTTGTTTTGGGGGATTCCCCCTCCAATTCGTGAAAGATCTCTCCATAGGGTTCCACCCTACAACACCTTAGTGCCCCTGATATTGTTATTTTGCGCCATGCCTTGTTTCAGGATACTACTTTCAGTTTAGGCGCTATTGTTGCTAAACGGTTAAATCTGAACCGTACTAAGGGCCCCGTCCTCGGAGGCATCTTTGCCTCGCGCCTTGCTGCACACTTTAACATACCTATCAGGCATTATGAGAAAGAGGAAAAGTTGATGCCTCCTATTGCTCTAGGTTATAAGAGTATGGTAGCACATGAGTTTATTGTTAAGGATAAGAATAAGACACTCAAATATAAATTGATATTTAACAAAAATTATTGTGAGTTTATTACATTGCCTGTGCCCTCTTTGTTCAACATATTTTCAGGCATATACCTTGTTCTGCCGGAGGCCATTCATGCCTACCGAAGCCAGATGTCAGCTGCAGAGCCGGAGCCACCATCTGGCCCTCACCATCAGTACATTTATCAATGGAATCCGGAGGAGATCGCCAGCCAGTGGCAATCCGAGGACCCTTCTCAATACGACCCCAACTACAGTTTTGATCCTTGGGCATAGATCAACTTACGCCAAAAGCCTAAGCTTGGGGGAGTATGTATTTCTCACCGACATTACATTCATGTTCACACACACATGCCAGTTGTCGATGCTCATACTTTTTCATTGTATCATCCATGCTAGTTTATTTTCATTTTCTCTCTTTCTTCTTGTGTGTTCGAAAAACCTTAAGAAAAACCAAAAAATAGTTGTAGCTTTTAGTTAGTTTACTTTTCATGCATGTAGTAGTAGTAATTAAAAAGAAAACCCAAAAATATTTCATGTTCTTCTTTTGCCTGTTGGGGGCTTTCCCGTGTAAATAGTTTTGTTTTTTTATTTCCTTTGGGGGTCGAGAGGAGAAGACCATAATGAAAATGTTGAGAGGCTCTTATATGCATTATTGTTGATCTAACAAAGAGCCCATATTACCTTGTCTTCTCCCATGAATTGAATGCTTGCAGATTCCAGCTTAGTCCAATGCACGTGCACTATTATTATTGTCCACACCGTTCGGTCATGCAAGTGAAAGGCAATAATGATTATTATATGATGAACTGATTGAGATGAGAAAAGCTGGTATGAACTCGACCTCTCTTGTTTTTTGTAAATATGAATAGTCCATCGTCCATGATTCAGCCTATTATGAATGAAACATGTTTGCAATGACAATTAGAGATTATAGTTGCTTATGCCATGCTTAATTAGCTAGGGGTCTATAATGGTTTACCTTGCGTGCCAACATGCTATTAAAATGGTTGTGATGTGGTATGATAGGGTGGTATCCTCCTTTGAACGATTCGAGTGGCTTGACTTGGCACATGTTGACGCGTGTAGTTGAAACAAAATCAACATCGCCTCTATGACATTTATGTTCATGGTGAATTATATCCTACTCATGCTTGCATTTGGTGTTGATTAATTTTAATGCATGTTCATGACTGTTGTCGCTCTCTAGCTGTTCGCTTTCCAGTCTCTTTCTAGCCTTCACTTGTACTAAGCGGGAATACTGTTTGTGCATCCAACTCCATAAACCCCAAAGTTATTCCATATGAGTCCACCATACCTACCTATATACGGTATCTACCTGCCGTTCCAAGTAAGTTTGTATGTGCCAAACTCTAAACCTTCAAATAAACATTCTGTTTTGTATGCTCAAATAGCTCATGTATCAACTAGGGTTGTCTGTATCTTCCATGCTAGGCGGGTTATTCTCAAGAGGAGTGGACTCCGCTCCTCACTCATGAGAAAATGGCTGGTCACCGGGATGCCCAGTCCCATGCTCAAATCAAATCAAAATAATTGCAAACAAAACTCCCCCAGGATTGTTGTTAGTTGGAGGCACCCGTTGTTTCGGGCAAGCCATGGATTGATGGTTGTTGGTGGTGGGGGAGTATAAACTTAACCATTCTGCTTGGGAACCGCCTATAATGTGTGTAGCATGGGAGATATCGAGATCTCTCGATTGTTATGTTGACAATGAAAGTATACCGCTCAAAATATTATTCATCTCTTTTTCAAAATTAAGCTCTAGCACCTCTACAAATCCCTGCTTCCCTCTGCGAAGGGCCTATCCATTTACTTTTATGTTGAGTCATCATCCTCTTATTAAAAAGCACCAGTTGGAGAGAACCACTGTCATTTGCATGTATTACTGTTAGTTTACATTGAGTATGACTTGACTGGATCTCTTTTACCATGAATTACAATCTCTAGTCGGTCCTTGATCTTTAAAGGTGCTCTACATTTATGTTTTGCGGTCTCAGAAAGGGCTAGCGAGATACCATCTTGTTATATCATATTATGATTGTTTTGAGAAAGTGTTGTCATCCGAGATTTATTATTATTGCTCGCTAGTTGATTATGCCATTGATATGAGTAAACATGAGACCTAAATGTTATTGTGAATATGGTTAGTTCATAACCTTTGCTGAAAACTTGAATGTTGGCTTTACATATTTACAACAACTGAATTGCTTGAGGACAAGAAAAGGTTTAAGATTGGGGGAGTTGATACGTCTCCGTCGTATCTACTTTTCCAAACACTTTTGCCCTTGTTTGGGACTCTAACTTGCATGACTTGAATGGAACTAACCCGGATTGACGATGTTTTCAGCAGAATTGCCATGGTGTTATTTTTGTGCAGAAATAAAAGTTCTCGGAATGACCTGAAAATCAACGGAGATTATTTTTGAAATATATAAAAATAATGGAAGAAGAATCCACGTCAGGGGGCCCACACCCTATCCACGAGGGTGGGAGCGCGCCTACCCCCTGGGCGCGCCGCCTGCCTCGTGGGCCCCCTGATGCTCCACCGACCTCCACCTTGACTTCGTATATTCACTTTCAGGGAGAAAAAAATCAAAGAGAAGGATTCATCGCATTTTACGATATGGAGCCGCCGCCAAGCCCTAAACTCTTTCGGGAGGGCTGATCTGGAGTCCGTTCGGGGCTCTAGAGAGGGGAATCCATCGCCATCGTCATCATCAACCTTCCTCCATCACCAATTTCATGATGCTCACAACCGTGCGTGAGTAATTCCATTGTAGGCTTGCTGGACGGTGATGGATTGGATGATATTTATCATGTAATCGAGTTAGTTTTCTTAGGGTTTGATCCCTAGTATCCATTATGTTCTGAGATTGATGTTGCTATGACTTTGCTATGCTTAATGCTTGTCACTAGGGCCCGAGTGCCATGATTTCAGATCTGAATCTATTATGTTTTCATGAATATATGTGAGTTCGTGATCCTATCTTGCAAGTCTATAGTCACCTATTATGTGTTATGATCCGTTAACCCCGAAGTGACAATAATCGGGATACTTACCGGTGATGACCGTAGTTTGAGGAGTTCATGTATTCACTATGTGTTAATGCTTTGGTCCGGTACTCTATTAAAAGGAGGCCTTAATATCCCTTAGTTTCCAATAGGACCCCGCCACCACGGGAGGGTAGGACAAAAGATGCCATGCAAGTTCTTTTCCATAAGCATGTATGACTATATTTGGAATACATGCCTACATTACATTGACGAACTGGAGCTAGTTCAGTGTCACCCTATGTTATAACTGTTGCATGACTGATCGCATCTGACATAATTATCCATCATTGGTCCAATGCCTACGAGCTTTTCATATATTGTTCTTCGCTTATTTACTTTTCCGTTGCTACTGTTACAATCACTATAAAACCAAAAGTATTACTTTTTTGCTACCGTTATCACTACTATCATATTACTTTGCTACTAAACACTTTGTTGCAGATATTAAGTTTCCAGGTGTGGTTGAATTGACAACTCAGCTGCTAATACTTGAGAATATTCTTTGGCTCCCCTTGTGTCGAATCAATAAATTTGGGTTGAATACTTTACCCTCGAAAACTGTTGTGATCCCCTATACTTGTGGATTATCAGTGTACTTGATCCGGATATGGTGTAGTCAGAGTGTCGACTTGAGCTGCTCCGTCTTGATGAGGATGAAGTGGAAGAAGAACGGTTGAGCAACAAAGCATGAATCTCGTCCATTCTTGCGCCATTCTCTTGCATGTGGTCGTCGAGCTTGTGGTCGAAGTATTCTCTTGTACGTTGCTCGGAGAGTCGCAGGTCAGTGATGAGGTTGTTGATGAGTTCGCTCATTGCTTGTTGCTCTTGATGCAAAGCACGTTGTGCACCAAAGAGGTGGCTCTTTGTGACGTAGGAGTTCATGGTGTCGTCTTGCTTGATGAAGAGTGGGTTTGTAGAAGTACTTGGCCTATCCATCATTCCAAACAATTTTGTGAGTGGTAGAAGGAGAAGAACAATACCAAATGTACCTTGACCGAAGTTGAAGATGGATCAATGATCACTCCAATGTGGTTCAATGAAATAGCACAATTGGTACCAATCCTTGTCGGTTTCTCACACCTACACAAGTAAAAGCTTATGGTGGAGCTCGGTTAGGATGGTGGCACAAAATTTGATGCAATTGTTAGTGATCTTCAATAATGTTGGAAAAGATTCGCAAGTTTGTAATGCAACAAGTAGACCAATAGCAAAATATGGTACACGGAAACACACACGCAAAGAGATAAGTGGGGTCGTGCAACCAAGGATGAGCCAAAATGTGGATTCCATGAAAATGCTCTTGTTGCACAACACTAGAGAGACACTAGCACGATTGCACAATAGGCGAGTACGAAGACTTGTGCACAACCTACTAAGAAAAAATGCAATGGCTTCTATCCCAAGGATGCTCTATGTATGGTATTCCGATGATATTATCCAGGATGATCTAGTATGACAAACTTCATGCTGTATGATGCTATGGTTCTTGCTTAAAAGCTCTTTGCTTATCTTTCCGTTTTGCTTAAAAGCTTGTTTGGCTCTTTGTGTTTGAGCTCTTTTCTCGTGCAATGCTTCACGAACCAAGATAGCAATGGTGTATGCGATGACAACTTTGTGACATAAGAGATGATACCAAGATATGTACCAATGATATGTATGTATGCTATGGGAAGTATGATCACTAATGTGCACAAGTCACGTTGCCGGCAATACACAAAGGCTAGTCTCGATGGGTAAGATACGCAAAATTGGGCTATGATGGCTATCAATGTAATGGCAAGAATGATGTATGGTGATACCAAGATGAGGTTACCGATGCTTGCTTACGGTATGGTGTCAAAATGGTGGATTGGTTGTTGTCGATGACGAATCCGTGGCGAAGGTGAGCGGCGGTGATGTTGATGTCGAACCATACCTAAATAGCCGAAACACAGTAGGACACGGAACCGCAACTCAAATTCTCAAAAGAAAACATGACAAAATTGTCGGAGTTGGTAGGGGTAAGCGACGGTGGTGTATGTGGTATATGGCGGTGCTACACAGAAGTGGTGGTTGTATGCGGAAGTGTATGTGGGCACCGGAACAAAATTTGGCGAAATTTGGACGGAAAATGGGGCGGTGGATGGAAGTGATGTTGCGTGGGGCCGGGTGTTTGGGGTGGGCCGGATGTCCGGGCTATCGGGCTGGATGTCCGGGCTCTGGATCCGTGGATGAACTTGATGAACTTTGCGTGGAGAGTTCGAATCTGGGGTAAAATTCGGGGGAATTTGTGGACGGAAATTGGGAAAAAGGTGGGGGAAGCTAGATCTTCCTGCAACACATGAAATCCGCGGATCAAATCCAACAAAATTTCATCACACCAACAAATCACAAAAAAAATTGGGGGGGGGGGGGCTATTTTTGTGGGGAATTTTCGAATTAGGGACAAAATCAACAAAACAAGGCTAGAGAACACAATGGGGAGGCTCCAAAATCGTGATCAACGTGGCTCTAGATACCAAGATGATGTAGGGTGGAACCCTAGATGGCCGATCTTTCACGAAAGGAGTAGATCCCGTGAAGAACACGAAGAATGCGAGGGGAAACACGAGGGGAAACATGAGAGAAACACTAAAACCAACAAGAACGATCACACATATGCTAGATCATCAAACACATAAGAGATACATGATCCCAGTCAACTAAGGACGATACAAGTAGCACGATCTTCTCCGTGAGGAGGTCTTGAGTTCTTCCGTGAAGGGGTCTTGAATCCGCATGGGGGATCTTCTCCGAGGAGATGCGATCTCCAAGGAGAAGGTAACCAAGTGGATGAGGAAAGCTCTAACACAAAATGAGCCAATCCTTTGCTAACCCTAAAATGTAGGTGGAGGGGAAGTATATATAGTCTAAGGGGCGAAGGAGTACATGGGCCTCTGTAACGCCCCGAGACCGATGTGCCAGGTGTCGTCCAGTTATTTGTTGTTGTTGCCTTGTCTTTGCTTGCGTGTCATGCATTGCATATCATGTCATCATGTGCATTTCATTTGCATACATGTTCGTCTCATGCATCCGAGCATTTTCCACGTTGTCCGTTTTGCAATCCGGCGCTCCGTTCTCCTCCGGTGGTCATTTCTACCTTTCTCTCGTGTGTGGGGATTAAACATTTCCGGATTGGACCAAGACTTACCATGCGGCCTTGGTTTACTACCGGTAGACCGCCTGTCAAGTTTCGTACCATTTGGACTTCGTTTGATACTCCAACGGTTAACCGAGGGGCCGAAAAGGCCTCGTGTGTGTTGCAGCCCAACACCCTTCCAATTTGGCCCAAAACCCACCTAAACCTGCTCCATCATCTCGGTCGTTCGATCACAATCGCGTGGCCGAAAACCACACCTCATTTGGACTCTCCTAGCTCCTTCTACCTATATATAAGAGCACCCCTCCCTGAAATTTCGGATCATTTCGCGGATGAACCCTAGATCCACTCCTCCCCGCGCCACCGGACACGTCCAACCGCCCGCCGCAGCGAATCGCGTCGCGCCACCTGTCCTCCACCGCCGTCCTCGCGCCGCTGGCCCGCGGAGCACAGATCGGGCCCGCGCGAGCCCACACCACCGCCGTCGCCCGCCCGTTTCGACCCGCCGCCTCCTCGCTGGACTTGCGCCGCCTACTCGCCGGGGCGCCTCGCCACCGCGCCCCTTCGTGCTCGCCACCGCCGGTAGCCGCCACCGGAGCCGCGGCCCGCCGCCACCGCCTCCCGCGGAGGAGCCCGCAACCACCGCCGCCCGGCTCCCATGCCTGCGCCGCCTCCCGCTCGCGGGCGAGCCCCTTCGCCAGCTCGGGCGCCATCACCGGCGCGGCCATCCGCCGCCCCGACCGCGCTACTCCAGCGCCGCCCGGCCTCGCCACGGCCGCCTGCAACCTCCTCGTCGCCGGCGTCCTCTCCGGCCACTGGATCCGGCCCTCCTCCGGCCTCCTCCTCGTCTCCGGCCTCCTTCTCCGTCTCCGGCGCAACTCCGGCCAACTCCGACGAGATTTCATCGGGATGGATCAGATCCACCCATCCCTCCAACCAAACGGCTCATTCCCCATGTCCGGATATCCCCGTCTGCGGTTGACTTTTCCGGAGGTATAAATTTCACTAAGTCCCCGAAATTCCCAGATTCATGTGCCCATGTTCATCACATCGTATCTTTGCATATGTAGCTCCGATTCATGCATATAGCATATCAAAATGTTCGCCTTAGAGAGCACATCATTTCATCTCATTGCATCATTTTCATTTGAGCTCATCTTGATGCCCGAAATGCTGTTGGAAGAGTGCTATTTGAGTTAATTGTCAGATCTGCTGCTCCATTTAGATATTTGTCATTTTTGCCATGATTATTGTGTGCATGTTATGCCCATGAGTTCTACATATGTTTTGTTAAGGGTTTTGCCATCTTTCCAGAGGTGCAAACCATGTATTTTTGTGATGTGTGTGGTGACTAGCACAAGCTTGCGAAGTGAGGCACTAGGTAATGCCGATTTCAGGGACTTAGCATTTCCACTAAGTCCTTGATCTATTTATCTCATATGGCCATATGTTCATGTTGTTTCCTAGTGATCTGTGCCTATTTTGAGGATGATCAGTAAGGATGTTTTGTTAATATTGTAGTGCTCTATCCATCCATGTCTTTGTTTGCAATTATGGAGCACCCTAGCTTGAGCCAATTGAGCTCTACTTTTGCTGCTTCGTGAATCTGGCAGATTGTCTACTTGTTAGCGATTTTGCCGATGATGTTGTAGTCGGTCCGTGCATGCTATGTTATTGTTCTTGCCATGTCTAGCTTGCATTTTGTGTATTCTTGACGGGTGTATGCTTAGATTTTCATGACTTGCTCCATAGTGAGTGCATCGAGCTCGTAAACATGCCTACTTGATATCTGTTTCAGCATGCTCCAGTTTTCACTAAGTCTGTGATCTGATTATGTTTTTGCCATGTTCACATGCTTGCAATTGTATTTTCTGATCCCTTTTGGCTCAAGGTCACTAAGGGACTTTTGTTAAGCTCTTTGAGTAGCTCCATGCCATGCTTTACTTTGCCATGTTCAGGTCCCGTAGCATATTGTTTTCATGCTCCAAAGAGTGCTATCTGATCTGAAATTCCAGACAAGTGTTAATTTCACTAAGTCTGAGATCTGTTTGCCAAATGCATTTTTGCCATGCTTGTTTGAACCTGTTAATGGATGAATTAACCGTAGCTCAGTGTTCATCTTTTGTTAAGCTTCATGAGTGGATCCCTGCCATATATTTTGATGTCATGGTTGAGTGTTGTAGCATGCTCATTTAGTTGGCTACTTCCTGTAAATCGCATAACGTGGTCATATTTGAATCGCTTGCCATTTCCGAACCGTAACTCCGATTCTGGCATTCTTTATATCGTTTTCAAGCGATTTCATCTCATCTTTCCAGTGGCACACTTGGATTTCCAAGTTGAGGCCAGGTTCATCCATTCCTTGTCAAATCATGCATATGCATCGCATATCATACCATGTTCATGTGTTGGTTGTTTACTATGTTGTGTGTTTATTTCCGGTGTTTGCTTCTTCGGGTTGGTTCCGGTAACGTCATGTTTGTGAGGACCCGTTCGTCTATGTCCGTTTGTCTTCTTCATGGACTCGTTCTTCTTCCTTGCGGGATTTCAGGCAAGATGATCATACCCTCGAAATCACTACTATCTTTGCTTTGCTAGATGCTCGCTCTTTTGCTATGCCTATGCTGCGATACCTACCACTTGCTTATCATGCCACCCATATTGTTGAACCAAGCCTCTAACCCACCTTGTTCTAGCAAACCGTTTTTTGGCTATGTTACCGCTTTGCTCAGCCCCTCTTATAGCGTTGTTAGTTGCAGGTGAAGATTGAAGTTTTGTTCCTTGTTGGTACATGGAGATCATTCCTTGTTGGAACATGTTTACTTGTTGGGATAACACAATATATCTTATTTAATTAATGCATCTATATACTTGGTAAAGGGTGGAAGGCTCGGCCTTATGCCTGATGTTTTGTTCCACTCTTGCCGCCCTAGTTTCCGTCATATCGGTGTTATGTTCCCAGATTTTGCGTTCCTTACGCGGTTGGGCTATTATGGGAACCCATTGACAGTTCGCCTTGAGTAAAACTCCTCCAGCAATGCCCAACATTGGTTTTACCATTTGCCACCTAGCCTTTTCTTTTCCCTTGGGAGTTGCGCTCCTGAGGGTCATCATTATTTTACCCCCCCGGGCCAGTGCTCCTCTGAGTGTTGGTCCAACCTGTCAGCTACCGGTGACCACCAGGGGCAACTCTGGGCTGGCCTACCCATACCTAGGACAATCTGAGTGTGCCCTGAGAAAGAGATATGTGCAGCTCCTATCGGGATTTGTCGGCACATTCGGGCGGTGTTGCTGGTTTAGTTTTACCCTGTCGAAATGTCTTGTAGAACCGGGATACCGAGTCTGATCGGAATGTCTCGGGAGGAGGTCTATTCCTTCGTTGACCGTGAGAGCTTGTGATGGGCTAAGTTGGGACACCCCTGCAGGGATTTGAACTTTCAAAAGCCGTGCCCGCGGTTATGGGCAGATGGGATTTTGTTAATGTTTGGTTGTAGAAAACCTGAAGTTGACCTTAATTTAAAATGCATCAACCGCGTGTGTAACCGTGATGGTCTCTTTCCGGTGGAGTCCGGGAAGTGAACACGGTGTTGGAGTTATGCTTGACGTAGGTTGTTTTAGGATCACTTCTTGATCATACTTTCTCGAACGTGCGTTGCCTTCTCTTCTCGCTCTCATTTGCGTATGTTAGCCACCATATATGCTCGCTTGCTGCAGCTCCACCTCATACCTTTACCTTTCCCATAAGCTTAAATAGTCTTGATCGCGAGGGTGCGAGATTGTTGAGTCCCCATGGCTCACAGATACTTCAAAAACCAGCTTGTAGGTGCCGATGAGTCCGTGCAGATGACGCAACCAAGCTTAGGAGGAGCTCGATGAAGATCTTGTCCTTTATGTCGTTTCGTTCTAGTTGATCAGTAGTGGAGCCCAGTTGGGGTCAACCGGGGACCTTGTCGCATTTGGGGTTCTTCTTTTATTTTGGTTCCGTAGTCGGACCTTGATTGTATTTGGATGTTGTAATTCTTTATTCATGTATTGTGTGAAGTGGCGATTGTAAGCCAACTATGTATCTTTTCCCCTATTGTATTACATGGGTTGTTTGCGAAGATTACCTCACTTGCGATATTGCTTTCAATGCGGTTATGCCTCTAAGTCGTGCTTCGACACATGGGAGATATAGCCGCATCGAGGGCGTTACAGCCTCGGCCCAGAAGCACTGCACGCAGGCAGGGAGGGCCGGATGTCCGGGCTATGGGGCGGATGTCCGGGCGTTCGCGGAGGGCCGGATGTCCAAGCTGGAGGTGCCGGATGTCCGGGCTGGCGGGGTCGGTCTTGTTGATTTCTGGATCGGGGGTGTCCGGATTTCTAGGCTGGAGGCCGGATTTCCGGGTCGGAGCTGGATGTTTGGGCTGGTCGCCGGATGTCCGGGCCCTATAGACTTGGCCGTTGGTCCATTGCTGCAGGTGACACCTCCAGGGGCCGGATGTCTGGGTCCTGGGGGCTGTTCTTGGCTCCTTCCATTGGATCTCTTCATCTGTGGACTCGGGGACTTGTTCATCTTCACGTGCATCTTCGGGAGGGTCCTCTTGGTACCTGATCATGCACAACATTCCGGGCTTAGGTAGTAGCCATGTCTCGAGAGGATCATATGTGATATCACTAAGGAAAGAAGTCACCTCGGTCTCGAGAGCTCTAGCTCTAGCTCATGTCATAGGTCCTCTTGGCACTTCGTGAGACGATGGTAGGTCCATGGGGATGATCGTAGGATGCTCCACATCACCCCGGGAAGTTAATGGGCCAACATGGGCCTTAGTGGAGAAGAGAGAGGGCCTGCCAGGAGGTGGCGCCCCCTGCCATTCCGAATTGGACAAGGGGTGGGGGCGGCGCCCCCCCCCCCTTCCCTCTCCTACTCCTTCTCTCTTTCCCCCTTTAGCTACTCCGGAAAAGGAAAAAAGGAGAGGGAATCCTACTAAGACTAGGGAGTCCTAGTAGGACTCCCCACACCTGGCGCACCTCCTCCCTGGCCGCCGACCTCCCACCTCCTTTATATACGTGGGAGGGGGCACCCCAAAGACACACCAAGTCTTCTCTTAGCCGCGTGTGGTGTCCCCCTTCACAGTTACACACCTCGGTCATATAGTCGTAGTGCTTAGGTGAAGCCCTACGTCGGTAACTTCATCATGACCGTCGCCACGCCGTCGTGCTGACGGAACTCTCCCTCGTCCTCAACTGGATTACAAGCTCGCGGGACGTCATCATGCTGAACGTGTGCTGAACACATATCCGACCTCAAACAGTCAAATCTCTGTATATAAGTGTCATCCCTGGATTGGTATGCTGACACACACGGTACTCGAGGATTTATAACAGAGGTAAATCACATGTATAAAGTAACGTAAATACTATTACCTCAATCCAAATAGCGGAACTAACAACAAGGTTGTGGATTCCCATCAACACCAACGACAAAGTTGAGGGTAGAAATCGTAACCCTAACGTATCACTTACTCGTCGTAAGATTCCTGCAACATGAAACGTTGCAGCCATGTAGGTCAGTACACTGAATGTACTGGCAATTTCACACTATAGAGGAATGCTGAATAATGGCTATCACTACATGCATATTTGGCTAGTGGAGGCTCTAAGTTTAATTTTGCATAAAGCTAATTTTTCCCGACAACAAAGGAATGTATTTTATTTAACTACAAAGTTGGTTTAAAATTATTGAGAAGGTTCCTCCAACTCATTCCCAAATTAACAGTAACGACCCAACAAGTTTGTTAAGTAAAGTGATGAGATCAAACTAATAATTCAAGTATCAGATACTCAAGATGTCCATAACCAGGAACACGTCTAATCATGATTAGTTTATACACTCTGCAGAGGTTTGCGCACTTTTCCCCACAAGACTCGATCTCCTCCGTTGTATTTCTCGCACTGCATGGTGTTTGAGAAACGGGTGACCGAGACACAATCTTTCCAAAGAGGTCCCCTTAACCGATAGATAGGCCGGTACACCTACAATCCCCTACATCTGCTAGCCCATCATGGAAAGGTTTCCCACAACTTACTCAACTATGCCAGAGCCCATAATGGCTTGTGGCTGCACACGGAAGTTTCTAGCATGAATAATCTTATGATCCCTTTGAGCCTGGGTGGCATTCCATAGGGTGATCACACGGGTACTCCGGGATCCCCTTGGGCAAGCACTAAGTTCTCCAGGTGCCCAGGCAAACCACTAGGTGCTCCAGGGTGCCCCAACCAATCCACCCAGATGTGTATTAAAGTAGCCACCTTAAGTTAAACCTTAGTTAACAATAACTCTCACAACTTTCATGAATTCTCTCAAAACCAAACCACGTCTACGAGCATAGCATAGCAGTGTAAGAGCATCTCCAATAGATGGTCCAAATGTAAAAATAACTAACTTTTGGACCGTCTGGGGCAAAAAACGCTGCTCCAACAGACGGTCCATATGCAAAAAAATGGACCGCGGCCTCCTCGTGATGTAAAATGCAACACCTCGTGATGAAAATATACATCACGAGATGCATCTGGTCCAAAACCAGCCGCCGCCTGCAAACGCCCAACCGCCACTTCCTTTCCGTTCCCGCCCTCCCGCCCGCGACCTCCCGCCCGTCCGCCGCCGCCCCGTCGCCTCCACACCTGATAGAGGCGAAGGTGTCCCGATGATTCGATGAGATGGTGGTTATTGTTTCTGTGGGAGTCGACCTTGACGATCCGACTACGAACGTGCGAGACGTCGCGCCTTAGCAATCACTAAACCAACTTCCGAGGGGTTATTGACCATGCCGGAGCACGATCAACCTAACCACGAGGGTCTGTTTCCTGCGAGCAAACGAAGAACAAGCAAGAAACTGAGATTGCAATTTGGATATTGCGAATATAAGATGAAAGCTTTATTGATCAAGGTGGGGTTCTGTGACATCTTGGTCTGGTCGTTGGACACAAACAAAGTACGCGAAGTTGCAGCTATGGCGAACTTTTAATCTAAACAAAACCCAAAGTCTAAATGATGCCCTAAGGGCTGTATATATGGAGGAGAGAGGGGGAATTTCGTGGCCCTTGGTGGAGGGGTTCGAAACCAACCCTAACTCTTGTTTCCCCACATATACGGACTCTAAAAACAGCCTATACTTAAGTACTTCGAAAATACATGGGCCTGGCCCAATAATAAGGTGACGCAACACCTAGAATAGCCTCTGGACAAAATTTATGAAGTCGCATCTTGTATATTTCGTCCCATGCTTCATGCACTCATTATGGTGGCTTCAGAGTCCAGGAATCATCACTTGTAACTACGTTCTTGTTCCCTTTGCGCATGCCATCATCTCCATGCTTGAACTTTCTCCAAGGTTCATCTTTCTTGTCCAAGCAAGGCCCTTCATTTGTAAGCAAAACAAATGTATCCAATTTAGGCAGCATCATATTCTCATGAACATTAGAATTGTTACCAAGAAACGAAAGTACTTGATAATTCAATTGGCGTGCGCGAGCTCTAGTAATTGGTCCAGTATGTATAGCGGCATGGGTTGTGGGTGTAACAATGGTATTGATGTCCTCATCATCCTCCCCTTCTTGAAATGAAGTCGTCCTCGACGAAAGTTCACCGTCCTCACCCAAATAAGGCTTCAAATATGCAATTTTAAAAGTGGGACTAACCCCAAAATCTGCAGGCAGCTCAAGTTTATATGCATTATCATTTATTTTCTCTAACACCTCAAAAGGACCATCAGCATGTGGCATTAGCTTTGATTTGCGCAAATTAGGAAATCTATCCTTATGCAAATGTAACCAAACAAGATCTCCAGGTGCAAACACAACATGTTTTCTACCCTTATCTCCAGCAAGTTTATATTTAGCATTCATACGCTCAATGTTTTCCTTAGTTAACTCATGCATTTTTAAAATCAATTCAGCATGTTCTTTAGCATCAAAATTAACCATCTCCGAAGATGAACGATTATAAGCAAATTCAATATTAGGCAAGCATTCTTCCCACATTTTCTTGTTATTCTTCAAAACAGCCCTAAGCATAGTAGACAATGTTCTATTGACTACTTTAGTTTGTCCATCAGTTTGGGGATGACAAGTAGTACTAAAAAGCAGTTTAGTCCCCAACTTAGCCCATAAACATCTCCAAAAGTGGCTAAGAAATTTAGTATCACGATCTGAAACAATAGTATTTGGCACACCATGCAAGCGAATAATTTCACGAAAGAACAAATCAGCAACATTAACAACATCATCGCTTTTATGACATGGTATAAAGTGTGCCATTTTCGAGAACCTATCCACGACAAAAAATATGCTATCCCTCCCCTTCTTTGTTCGAGGTAAACCTAAAACAAAGTCCATAGATATATCCTCCCAGGGAACACTAGGTACAGGCAAAGGCATATATAAACCATGAGGATTGAGTCGTGACTTAGCTTTTTGACATGTACTACAGTGAGCAACAAAACGCTCAACATCCCGTCTCATCTTTGGCCAAAAGAAATATGTAGCAAGTATATCCTCCGTCTTCTTGACGCCAAAGTGTCCCATTAATCCTCCTCCATGCGACTCCTGCAACAACAAAATATGAACGGAGCTAGCTGGAATGCATAGCTTGTTAGCATGAAACACAAATCCATCATTAAGAACGAACTTGTTCCAAGTTCTCCCTTCCTTACAATTCTGCAATACATCTTTAAATTCAGCATCATGCACATATTGATCTTTGATGGTCTCCAAACCAAATATTTTAAAGTCAAGTTGTGAAAGCATAGTATAACGACGAGATAATGCATCAGCAATAACATTTTCTTTACCTTCTTGTGTTTAATGACATAAGGCAAAGTCTCAATGAATTCAACCCATTTAGCATGTCTATGGTTCAGTTTTGCTTGACTTTTAACATGTTTCAAAGATTCATGATCAGAATGTATAACAAATTCCTTTGGCCATAAATAATGTTGCCATGTTTCTAAGGTCCGAACAAGAGCATATAATTCTTTATCATAAGTTGAATAGTTCAGACTAGGCCCACTCAATTTTTCAGAAAAGAATGCAACAGGTTTGCCATCTTGTAATAACACACCTCCTAATCCAATTCCACTAGCATTACATTCAAGCTCAAAAGTCTTATTAAAATCAGGAAGTTGGAGTAAAGGAGCATGTGTCAACTTATCTTTCAATACCGTGAAGGCTTCTTCCTGTGCGATACCCCAAACAAAAGGCACATCCTTCTTTGTAAGCTCGTTGAGAGGTGCAGCAATGGTGCTGAAATCTCTCACAAAACGCCTATAGAAACCAGCGAGGCCAAGGAAACTCCTCACTTGTGTGACCGTTTTGGGTTGCGGCCAACTCTCAATAGCTTCAATCTTGGCTTTATCAACTTCAATTCCCTGTGGAGTAACAACATAGCCAAGAAAAGATACTCGGTTGGTGCAAAAGGTGCACTTTCCAAGGTTACCAAACAAACATGCATCACGTAGAGCAATAAAAACAGCACGTAAATGTTCCAAATGTTCCTCCAAAGATTTGCTATAAATTAATATGCCATCAAAGTAAACTACCACAAATCGTCCAATGAAAGCACGTAAAACTTCATTCATTAACCTCATGAAAGTACTAGGTGCATTAGTTAACCCAAAAGGCATGACTAACCACTCATATAATCCAAACTTAGTTTTAAATGTTGTTTTCCATTCATCTCCCAATTTCATACGAATTTGATGGTATCCACTATGCAAATCAACTTTGGAGAATATTATAGAGCCACTCAATTCATCAAGCATATCATCTAGCCTAGGAATAGGATGACGATAACGAATAGTAATATTATTAATGCCTCTACAATCAACGCACATACGCGACGTACCATCCGTTTTTGGCACTAAAATGATAGGAACAGCACAAGGACTAAGGGATTCGCGTATATAACTTTTGTCGAGCAGTTCTTGTACTTGACGCATAATCTCCTTCGTCTCCTCTAGATTGGTACGGTATGGTGCACGGTTGGGTAATGATGCATCAGGAATTAAGTCAATTTGATGCTCAATCCCTCGAATAGGTGGTTATCCCGGTGGCACGTCTTCTGGAAAGACGTCAGTGAACTCCTGCAAAATGTTAGTGCCAGCAGGAGGCAAAGAGGAAGGCACGTCCTCGAAAGAAAATAATGCCTCTTTGCACACAAAAGCATAGCAAACAGATTTGCTGAAATCTAGCTCCTCAATATCAGATTTTGTGGCAAGTAAACATGCACTTTTCAATTTAATTTCAGAAGCAACACTAGATGGTTTATTATTAGGTTTTATTTGTTGCTCAAATTCTTTTGCCACAATCTAATTTTCACTCTTATTTTTCTCCTGTTTTGCTTTATTAGCTCTATTAATATCATCTTTCAAAATGGATTCAGGAGTCATAGGAAGCAAAGTAATATTTTTATCTTTATGAACAAGAGTATACTGATTGTTTCTACCATGGTGTACAGAATTTTTATCAAATTGCCATGGTCTATCAAGTAATAAGGAACATGCTTGCATAGGTACCACATCACAATCAACATAATCAGCATATGTAGAGATACTAAAATGCACACGAACAGTACGTGTGACTTTAACCTTGCCGCTGTTGTTGAACCATTGGATGTAGTAAGGATGTGGATGTGGTCTTGTGGTGAGAGATAGCTTCTCCACCATCTCCATGCTAGCCAAGTTATTGCAGCTCCCTCCATCTATGATGACGTGAACAGAACGTTCCTTCACAACTCCCTTTGTATGGAACAAATTATGTCTCTGATTTTGCTCAGCTTGCGTACCTGTCATTCATACCTGTCAGCATCTTCAGCAGCCATCTATTGCGTCTCATGATCAGAATCGTCGCCACCGTGTTCTTCATGTGTAATAAGAGCCAAAGTCTCCTCATCATAGTCACTAGCAGACTCATACCCACCATCCTTAGTAGCAATCATCACGCGCTGAGATTGGCATTCTCTCGCAAAATGTCCTCTTCCCTTACAACGACGACAAATAATATCACTTGTGTGCCCTGTTGATGCCATGGAAGAAGAAGAGCTCTGCGCAGGCCCGACAGGTGTGCTCTTGGCAGATAGTGGTGGTTGTGCCTGCTTTCTTGTATCACGGCTAGAGGTGGCACCTGATGGAGGTGCTGGTGGAGTGGAAGTAGAGGATGCACATGGTGTCCATGATGAAGATCGTCCTGCAGAAAAGTTAGTTCGCGCCAATGCCTGTCGATCCTGCACTTCACGTTCAGCTTTACAAGCAAGATGGAATAAATGAGTGATATTAGTATACTCCTTATAGTCTAGAATGGTCTGAATCTCTCTATTTAATCCACCCATAAAACGTGCAAGCATAGCTTCATTCTCCTCAACAATACCACATTTAATCATGCCAGTTTGTAATTCCTGATAATATTCTTCTACAGAAATTTTTTCCTTGTCTTAAGCGCTGCAACTTTTGAAGTAATTCACGTTGATAATATGGTGGAACCCAACGAGTACGCATAGCAGTTTTCAAAGCAGCCCATGTAGCTGGAATAGGATATAATCTACAATGTTCAGACCACCAAACACATGCAAAGCTAGTGAAAGCACAAACAGCAGCAGGAACATGTCTCTCCTTAGGATATTGTAAACATGTAAATCATTGTTCAGTTTCTAACTCCCAAGTAAGATATATATCAGGAACATATCTACCCTCAAATGGTGGAATATTCAATTTTAGTTAAGGAAGATGGTCATGTATCTCAGGTGGTGGTGCAGCCCTACCGTTGCGATGATATGCATGAGGACGACCTGGTGGTGGTGGTGCTGGTGGTTGCACGTAGTTCTGATTTTGATCAACCTCATCAACGTAATGGTCCTCCACCTCTGTAGTAGCAGCAGGAGCGACAAAAGCACTAACAGTAGGTACAACAGCACCAGAAGTTTGACCAGGCTCAATGGGAACGCATTGTGCTCGGCCCACTTGATTTGGAAGACGATGTTGTTGTTGTTGTTGTTGTTGTTGTTGTAGAGGTGCGACAGGTGCAGCGGGCGGGGGAAGACGCGCGAGCAATTCATTAAACTTGTTATCGAGCTTTGTTTCGAACGCCTTCTCAATGCCATCTATCTTCTCCATGGCCTCTTCAAATCTGTTTAGCACATCTTCCACCTGTCCACTCATCATTTGCTGAAACTTATCATGTAACTCTTTGTTCGTCATGTTCTCTGCAACAATTTTTTTTGAAAAAGTCTATAAATGGTCTAAAAACTGTCGAACCAGAATTTTCCAGACTTGTTTTTTTTTGAGTTTGGAACTATTTTTCTTCTGCGGGTAGCACGGAATCTCAAGAGTCCTATTCTATCACGACTTGAAGTATCGCGTGATCCAGAAATCGAAAACAATGCAACAATTACTGGACTCGGACTAGGACTGGTGGCGGAGATGAATCTGGTGGAATCTCGGACTGGTGGCGGCGATGAATCTGGTGGAAATCGGACTGGCGGCAGATATATGTTGCAGGTGGACTCGGATTGGCGTGATGGCGGCGGATATGTGGTGGCGTATATGGACTCGGATTGGTGGTGAATATGGCAGCGGTGACGTGACAACCTGTGAACAGAACTCGAAACTCTAAAGGACTAGACGCTAAGACCAGCAAGTTGACACGATGATGCAACCGCAAATTCAACAAAGAAAATACAGAAAAGATTATGCAAAGGCTCAGATTGGTTCAGATAGGATGAACTAACCCTAATTTTTTTGGCTTTTTCGTGGACTATAGGTACGAAGAACAGACTCGATCTAAACTACAAAATACTGTAAAATCTCACCGAGCAACCTAGAAATCTGATACCACTTGATAGAGGCGAAGGTGTCCTGATGTTTTGATGAGATGGTGGCTATCATTTCTGTGGGAGTCGACCTTGACGATACGACTACGAACGTGCGAGACGTCGCGCCTTAGCAATCGCTAAACCAACTTTCGAGGGGTTATTGACCACGCCGAAGCACGATCAACCTGACCACGTGGGTCTGTTTCCTGCAAGCAAACAAAGAACAAGCAAGAAACTGAGATTGCAATCTGGATATTGCGAATATAAGATGAAAGCTTTATTGATCAAGGTGGGGTTCTGCGACATCTTGGTCTGGTCGTTGGAGACAAACGAAGTACGCGAAGTTGCAGCTATGGCGAACTTTTAATCTAAACAAAACCCAAAGTCTAAACGATGCCCTAAGGGCTGTATATACGGAGGAGAGAGGGGGAATTTCATGGCCCTTGGTGGAGGGGTCCGAAACCAACCCTAACTCTTGTTTCCCCACGCATACGGACTCTGAAAACAGCCTATACTTAAGTACTTCGAAAATACATGGGCCTGGCCCAATAATAAGGTCACGCACCACCTAGAATAGCCTCTGGACGAAATTTATGAAGTGGCATCTTGTATATTTTGTCCCATGCTTCATGCACTCATTATGGTGGCTTCTGAGTCCTGGAATCGTCACTTGTAACTCCGTTCTTGTTCCCCTTGCGCATGCCATCATCTCCATGCTTGAACTTGCTCCAAGGTTCATCTTTCTTGTCCAAGCTAGGCCCTTCATTTGTAAGCAAAACAAATGTATCCAATTTAGGCAGCATCATATTCTCACGAACATTAGAATCGTTACCAAGAAAGAAAGTACCTGATAATTCAATTGGCGTGCGCGAGCTCTAGTAATTTGTCCAGTATGTATAGCGGCAGGGGCTGTGGGTGTAACAATGGTATTGATGTCCTCATCAACACCCCGCCGCCGCCCCGCCGCACGCCGCCCGCATCAGATCTGGCGCCGCCCCGCCCCCCGCCGTTGTTTCCATGCCGCCCCGCCGCCCGCGCGCCGCGGATCCGGCCCCACCACCCACCGCTGTTTCCACGCCGCGTCGCCATTCGCCCGCCCTGCAGCTCCGCCCTGCAGCCCGCTGACGCCGCCCCGCAGCTCCGCCACCGCCTCGCCCGCCACTGCCGCCCCGTAGGTCTGCCCCGCCCGGCTCCGTCCGACACTGCCCCGCCCGCCACCGCCACCCCGCAGCACCGCTCGGCTCCGTCCGCCACCGCCCCGGCCGCGCGCCGCTCCTGATGGTGCCGAAGAAGACGCCAAGGGCAAGTCGGGCTTCTTTGGCGTGAGGCAGAAGCCCTCTGGCAACTGGGGTGTGGAGTTCTCCGACGCCGGAAGGCGTTGGTGGATCGGCACGTACCCCTCCACCCACGAGGCCGCGCGTGCCTACGACATGGCGGTGCATGCCGAGAGGCCTCGGTCGCACCTCAACTTTCCAGAGATCGAGAGTCGGGCGGAAGCGGAGATGCTTGTGCCGCGGGGCATCAACATAAAAGAGATCACGACAAAGAAGAAGAAGACGAAGAAGCCATCGGTTGTCGTCAGTGCTGGCGAGATCGATGAGGAGGCGATGGCGAGGTTTGCTCGGGAGTATCCGGAGTACGTCTAGGCCGAGATGGAGTACTACTGGAAGCGTGAGGCGGAGCAGAAGAAGAAAGGGCCGAAGAGGAAGGATGAGGTCGGTCCCTCCACGGTGATCCCCATCAAGTGCTCTTCCGAGGAGGACTGGATGGACTTCTCGGAGGAGGAGGAGGAGGGGTGCGATGACCCGACGAAGGAGGAGTTCTGGGAGCAGTTCCGTAGCTCCGATGAGGAGTAGTTTATCTAGTAGTTTGAATAAGTAGTAGTTGAAGTTGATGTATGAAACTATGTTGAATTTGATGTTTGAACTATGTTGAATGGACTAGTAGTATGTCGTTTTACATCTTCATTTTGGACCATCTATTGGAGTTGCTCTTTTGGACCATCAATTTGGACCATCTGTTGGAGTTGAGCTTTTTTCGGAGCTCCAAAACGCTTTTTTTGACGGTCCAAATTTTACATCTCCGATTTTGGACCGCCAAAATTTGGACCATCTATTGGAGATGCTCTAAGCATAACGTAGTAACACCCAGGGGTTTGAGAATATGACAGTAGGTTCCTACCTCATCGACTACTTCCCAAATACCCACATGTTATCACATCCTATTCATGCAATGTTTGAGGGTGAAACTAATGCATAAAAACTGGGTATGAAAAATATGATCAAAGTGTGAAATTGCCTTGTATTGTTGATGAAGATGATTCGCACTCATAACTCCTGATAGTTCTACTCGTCACACTCCGTTCAATCTATCGTGAGCAAGCAATTGCATACATAAGCACTCATGCAAAAGGATTGAATAAAAGACTTCGGAAAACTTCGAAAACAAGCAATTAACTCTTGCAAAAGAAAAATTCTAACAGTACCAAAATTGGGTGGATTTGGTCTTATCTGAAAGTTTAGGTCAAGAGCTTCAATTTGCAAAAAGAATCAACTAAGTCGGAGTTACGAAACTCAAGTTATGATAAAAAAAGTTTGAATATGAATCTGAACAAATTTTAAAATTTTAAAATTTCAAAAAGTTGATGTGACAGGTTCACTAGATAGGTGAAAACAAGACAAAACTATAGGCGTTGGTTTAATCTAATTTGGATGAACGAGTAAAAAGTTATGTCTATTTGAAAAATCCGAGCCAAGCTGTTTTACGGAAGAAGAAAAAATAGCTACGGCTAAAAGAATTTTAGGTCTAATGTATAAATACAGGGACTAATTGATAACCTAATTATTATATTGTACTAGTCTAAAAATAATAAACTATGAAAGTATAAAAAGGAAAAAACAAAGAAATATACCTTTATAAGGTAGAGAAAAGACGACTTCGAAGTTTCAGAAGTCCCACCGGAGAAGAGAAAAATATTTTTCTTTAATGAATCAAGTCAAATCAAAATATTGATTTAACCCGAATCGGATAATTTTTGGAGGCTCTATATGTCTATATTTATAGATGGAAAAGAGGTTTAGGGGTTAAAGGTTAGTCAATGTGGGATTAAATGTAGACAAAAAGGAAGACGAAAGAGATATAGAAAAACAAAGAAAAGAAACACCGCCGTATGGGCCTTCGGCCGGCCTGTGCGTGTGCGCGCATGTGTGCATGCGCAGAGTTTTTTTCTACCTTTTCTTTAGAACAGAAAACTATATTTTTCTTCAACAGAAAATAAATAAATTGAAGTATAACCAGAAAAAAAAATATAGCCCGCCCTGCTTGCTATGGTGCGGACGCTGGCGAGGGATAACAGTCGGTCGCTCGTACAGTTTCTTTTTATAAAAAACGGAAAATAAAAAAATTCCATAGGCATATTATATATTTAAAAAATTCGAATTTTTTTTTCTACAATATGAACATTTTTATAGCATCAAATAAAATCCACAAAAATTTAAATAAAGCAAACAATGCTATTGTTGCATTAAAATCTAATAAAAACATTTTAAAAATACCAAAATAATTTCAAATTTATTTCTCTCCAATTTTCGGATGTAGGGAATCATTTTACCATATTTTCCATATATTTTATTTTTGGAGAAAAATAATTTAAATAAAACCCAACTAACTCCAAATAATTTCAAAGGGCTCTTAAATTTGATTCTTTTAAACTCCCAACTCATATTTCATATGTTTTGAAGAAGTCATTTTATCTTATCTCTTGAAAATCATTGAGTTGCATAGAGTTTTCTGAATTTGAAATATTTCCAAATGAAATTCAAATATTTTCAAACACCCTTTTCATTTTAAATGGAAGAAGTCATGTCATCTTCTCTCTAGGGTTTTGTATTTGAAAATAAACTTTGAATTCATGGAGATCATAAATGCAAGATGAAAGTTTGGGAAAGTCCTTTTATTCCCTCTCATTTAACTTTCAAAGTTTCGAATTTCACTCAATTTCACACAAGCAACCACACCATAATCAAACAATCAATCGAAACTATTTATTTAATATAACATTCCAAAATTTAGAATTTTGGGATGCTACAAACCTACCACCCTTAAGATGAATCTCGCCCTCGAGATTCAGAGAGGCTAGCAAGAAATAGGTTAAGTTCGGGGGGTCTTCTCAAAATCCATTGATCGCCATAGGGGGTCTGGGGTGCTACCACCCTTAGAAGCATTGTTACGGTTCCATCAAAACTCATATACTCCTTCCTTATTGTTGGCAGTGTCGATCTTCTTAGATCTTTAGGATAATTCCTTCTCTAGGCTCTTCCGGTAGTCGCATAACCTTTTCCCTCGATTCTTGTGTCCATTCATCTTGGCAAGGTTCTTCCGAGACTGGTTCTTCTTAGCTGACAGGTTTGGCGCCAATACTAAATAGCTATCGGTATCTCATGGTGGTCATCAATTTATGGTTTCTCCTGCAGGAAATGGGTCTGGGTTGAACCTCACCGTATGACCTACGATTGGCAACAAATCCCTTGTACAAGGAGAAAAATTGTCATAACATTCTAAGGTTTAAACAAGGTTTTGATATCGTCTTCTCTCTACTATGGGTAAGTCACTCAGATTTACCATCCCATATAGCAAGGCGAATAATAAGAGTAAGTCGGTATGGTGATCAATCCATCCCGCACCCAAATCATCACCTTGTATATGGATTAGCAAATCTCGCATTCTAACACTCGGTCATCCTCACAAGCATTGCAGAATTTCTCTTGTCAATGAACTAAGTTCGGATAAATCCATTGATTCTGCAAGCCAAACCAAACATCTATCGTTCCTTCGTAACTCTCCAGTTTTGCGTTACTCCTATAAGATCGTCTGTTGATAAAGGCATATCCTCTTCCAGGGTTTTTCCTTCATCAAGAGTGTGCTTGCTTCTTGGCAGGTCCTGGGGCCTGTGGGTTCTGGGCCATCTCATCACTTGTAAAACCTTGAACTCATCATCGGGGCAACTACTCGTTATTCCAACATCCAGCTTCCTGGCATTCTTAATTCCATCCAATTATACTGTCTCTTTTCCTTCTATTACTAAGGCGTGATTACTCAGACTCATCATGGAGTTACAATTGCTCCATATTACCAACATTATACCTCCTTTATATCCAATAGTACTTCATCCCTCCATATTCTTGAGGTATCCCACATTTCGAGATAAAACTTGTACTTACTTTGTCCGAAGTCCACTCAGTGGAATATCATAATCCTTTCCAGAGGTCAAGTGTCCTCACAGGTTACTACCACCCTCAAAATGCACAAATCTTCCATAGACCATATTTCTCATATCCTCGAAAATGGTCAAAATCTTTCTTCATAGAGTAACTACTCATAAAATCCCAATCAGTACCAACGATGTATTGATTATCAAATTCTTACAATCTCCCGCATTTCCATTACATGCCTCAACTCAACACCTTAATATAAAATAATTGTTCCCACTACTACTACTATATTTCTTTTGTTGCAAACTCAACTATTTAGCACAAGCCTCCTTCTCATTGGGACAATCTCTGGCAAAGTGCCCTACTTCATTACAACTGAAACATATTACTTCTGACAAGTCTTGAGGTTTCCTTCTGATTTCAAAGCCTCCTTGGGTCCTCGGCTTCCTTTTTGGGCAACTGCTGAAGTAGTGCCCTAACTCCTTGCACCTGAAACAGGTGATATGACTCAGGTCCTTCCTGGAATCCAATCTATTTCTCTTCTTGGACTTTTTCGTTCCAATCAGGGCTTCTATTTCCTGTGGGTCATACTCTACTTCCTCTGTCGGGAATTCTACTAGATCTCCATTCAGACAATTATGGGAGATGTGTCCTTCTCCACATGAATAGCACGACTTGGTGCAGGGTTTAATTGGGTCTTCTTTGGGTGTGTCCTCCTCCTCTTCCTTCATCACTGGTTCTCCTAAAATTTCCATGAGTGCTCCTTTCATTGCTTCTTTCTTCTGTTGGATGGTTCTTTGAACCACGGGGTAAATGTGACACTGAGCAGGGTAGTGGGTAGTCTCTTCACACAAGAAACACGTAATCTGTCTAGTTGGGCATTCTTTAGCTGGGTGATGATGTCTACTACACAACCTTCTTCTTGTAGACGTTGTTGGGCCTCCAAGTGCAGAGGTTTGTAGGACAGTAGCAAATGATAGAGGCGAGGGTGTCCCAATCTTTTGATGAGATGATAACTATCGATTTGGTGGAGACGACTTTGAAGATCAGACTACAAACATGCACGACATTGCGCCTTAGCAATCGCTAAACCAATCTCCTGAGGTTACTGACGATGCCGGAAGCACGGTCAGCCTGACCACAAAGGTCTATTCCTGCAAGCAATCAAAGGGCGAGCAAGAATATGATAAAGCAATCTGAATATTGCGAATATATATGAAGTATTGATAATGGTGGGGATCTGTAAGCGGTCTTGGTCTGGTCATTGGACACAAACGAAGTACACGAAGTTGCAATGGCTAACTTTTAACTAAATAAATCCCAAGGAAAAAGCTACTAGATGGATCTACTTATATAGGAGCAAGGGGTGGCGGCCAAGGAGGTGGGAAGACGTCCCAAGGCAGCCTAAAACTAACCCTAGGTCGTACAAGGCTCATGGGCCCAAGTGGAGGTGATGCAACACCTTTGGGCTTGTAGTTTGACTCGGATTCTGCTGCAATGTCAGGTTGTTTCATCCATAACTCAATGCTCCGGGCGAATTTAAAGGTGAATCCAATTGGGTTGGAAAGAGCGCGAAATCTAGTTTCCAAGAAAAAAAGAATCACCCAATTCAGAGTCTGTATGAAAAAGTTGTTGGCGTTTTGAGTCAGGTATGTTTGTGCAGTCCAAATCTGAATCCAGAACGTGAGAGACTTGGACTCTATCTTCTCTTGGCCCAAAAGTGACGTGAGAGGACTTCTTGAACAGAACCTAAACTTCTTCTTTTCCCTTATCTTCATATGTGGATTGTACAAATGTCTCATACACCTGCAATTAGACAAAACACAAAAGTGTGTGAAGTATTTTTGTTCTGGATAACATAAATAGATTATTGAATAGTTTGCATTAGAAATCACCTGACAAATATGCATTTATGCAATATTTTTGGTCATATCCAACGTAGTCATGTCCTCATCATCCTCCCCTTCTTGAAAATAAAGCCGTCCTCAGCGTTTCTTAATCTGAAATGTGGCTAATAAAAGAGATAAGGTGTACATGTTGTATATGTATATGTCATCCATTTTAACTTCTCATGATTTTTGCACATATGACACATGTAGACATGAGTAACTTTCATAGTTCATAAAATCTAAAGCCAAAAAATTATCACAAGAAGTAGAAGGCATGAAAATATTGCAACTCAGTTTGCACATATAAGTGAAGCTCTTATTCATTTCAAAGGATTGGCAATGTTCATCATTAAACCATCCTAACTTCGATGAATAAACCTTACTTGCATCAAATTTACATGCTTAAATAAGCAAACATGCAATAAGTCATTGGACGCAGAATCATCATCAAGATTAGAGGTCATATCAAAATGATTAAACATTGGTTCTTTTGCATCAACAGTTAATTCAATGGGTGCACTCAAAATTGTTGATATTTCAGTTGTTTGATCACATGACACGTTCATGACAGTAATAGGAGTCTCTAAAATAGGTGGTGTGCTCAAATCAACAGGTAACTCAACACATGATGCATTCAAGTTAACTAGGCATGCATCATTCTCATGTGAAGTTATATCATCAATACCTTTACTGTTACCTTGTCGCAGAGATGTAGCTGATGTAGGTATGGACGTTGACAATGTACCATACTCTTGAGATGATATCGCGCTCACAATCCGAGGTGTGGCTGCTCTAGTAGGTGCAACGGTGGAGTAACCAACCGGCGGTGGTGAGCATGAACTGGAATAGTAGTTGTTGTAGTCACCCAATGCATCCTCCTGTATCTGTCTCTCAAAGGTACAAGCACGGACATACATACCAGTAATGCAACGAGGAATATACTGAAATCTTGCCTGAATATCATGGTTCAAACCACCAACAAATCTATTCATTGTATCATCCTCAGATTCTTCTATGTCACAATGATGCATATAAGATTTGAACTCTTGGTAGTAAGCATGAACAGTGTTACTACCTTGTTTTAATTGGTCCAATTTGCGACGCAATTCACGACGATAGTAAGGAGGAAAAAATTGTTGTCTCATTACAGCTTTCAAAACTTTCCAAGTTATGGGTTGGTTATCAATGTTTTTCTTACAATGTACACTCCACCAAATAGAAGCAAAACCAGTAAGTACTCTAGTGGTAGCTCGTACTCTCTCATGTTCAAAAAAATCATGGTGAGTAAAAACTTGTTCTACTTTAAGCTCCCAAGCTAGATAAATAGCAGGATTAAATCTACCCTCAAATGACGGTGAAGAGATAACCTGACCATGTGCATGTGTGTGTTGTCCCACATCTCGTGATGGTGAAGATGTGTCCGTCGTCTAAGAACTTCTATCTCCGGAATCTGTCATGATTAGTAGAAACAAGAAACAAAATTCGAGAATAATATTCCTATAAACTACTAGGATGTGGTTGTAAAGTGCTCACAGTAAAGCAAATATCAATATCTTACAAGTTCTTACCATGCGGCAGGTGGTGACAAGCAACCAGCAGTGTCAAATAACTCTGAAGATTGTGTAAAGTGATTGCCAGGGGAACATACGTATACACGGTGTAGAAATATGTGGAGCTGGGTTGGCTATATTTGGTAGCAAAAGATTAGCAATAATCAATTCAGAGATGCAATGTTGAATAAACGCTCAACGACGGTATTGTGCTGGTCCTAGGCTAGACCGAACTAGAGATGCGAGCCTCAAACACTAATGAGGTCACGCTGTAGCACAACTAGCATCAATAAAGGATATGAAGTAGCTCTGGACAGCAAGATATAAGTGAAGATCACAATAGCAGTAAAGATAATGATATGAAACAACAGTCAAGCAGGATATATCAACAACTTTCTCTCCAACTTTTTCTTTGGAAAAATTTGTGCCAATTTTTCTCAAGAATAGCACTGACTCAAGCTTTCAAACGCAAAAAGAATCACTCAATTCCGAGTTGATATGAGGAGTCAAAAAATTCTAAAACTGGTCTGAAAACTAGAATAAGGTATGTTCGTGAACTTCGGAGGGCAAAAAGACCTATTTAGAAACTGATTTTGAGGTGCCAAATATTGAACAAGCTTCTGGAACTATTTAGATGCGTCTCGTCGCTAGCTTTCATTTGAGTACTCGCGGAGCCAAAACGGACTTCGTATGAGGAAGTTATGCCTGTTTTACTGAACAGTGCACAAAACAGATTCCAATCCGAATTCAACTACGAGATTGAGTCTAGATAGATCCGTATTTTGTTTTTTTTCTCCTCTCTTTTTTTCCTCACATTTTTTTCTTTTTCTTTCTTTTTTTTCTCTGACTTTTTTCTTACTTTTTTTCTCTCGTTTTTTTTCTCTGTCTTTTTTTCTCTCTCCCTCTTTCCAAAACAAACTAGATAAGATGTAAATTGGATCAAGCGAAGATGGGAACAATCTCAACTATGATTATGACAATGAACGGTGGGTAGCACGTGGAGGAAATTGATGAATGGGTGGTGGACAGCGAAAGGGATAACGATGCAGCGGCGACGTGACTAATGTGAGCAGAACTCGAAACTCTAAACGACCTAGACACTAAGACCAGCAACTCGAGACGACGATGCAACCGATAATTCAATAATGCAAACAATGAAAAGAAAATTGCAAAGGCTCAGACTGGCTTGGACAAAAGGAAGAATAGATCTAACTTTTTTGTGGCTTTTTCTTGGACAATAGGTAATAAAATAAATCTAATCTAGGAAA
Source organism: Triticum aestivum (assembly GCF_018294505.1). Classification (NCBI taxonomy): domain Eukaryota; kingdom Viridiplantae; phylum Streptophyta; class Magnoliopsida; order Poales; family Poaceae; genus Triticum; species Triticum aestivum. The sequence goes on from NC_057803.1 coordinate 256,798,849, forward strand.
AACTGGAAATTCTCACCGAGCAACCTGAAAACTGATAGCACTTGATAGAGGCGAGGGTGTCCCGATCTTTCGATGAGATGATAACTATCGATTTGGTGGAGACGTCTTTGACGATCCGACTACAAACGTGCACGATGTTGCGCCTTAGCAATCGCTAAACCAATCTCCCGAGGGTACTAACGATGCCGGAAGCATGATCAGCCTGACCACGAAGGTCTATTCCTGCAAGCAATCGAAGAGCGAGCAAGAATATGATAAAACAATCTGAATATTGCGAATATATATGAAGTATTGATAATGGTGGGGATCCGTAAGCGGTCTTGGTCTGGCCGTTGGACACAAATGAAGTACACGAAGTTGCAATGGCTAACTTTTAACTAAACAAATCCCAGGGAAACGCTACTAGATGGATCTACTTATATAGGAGCAAGGGGTGGCGGCCAAGGAGGTGGGAGGACGTCCCAAGGAAGCCTAAAACTAACCCTAGGTCGTACAAGGCTCATGGGCCCAAGTGGAGGCGGTGCAACACCTTTGGGCTTGTAGTTTGACTCGGATTCTGCTACAATGTCAGGTTGTTTCATCCATAACTCGACGCTCCGGACGAATTTGAAGGTGAATCCAATTGGGTTGGAAAGAGCACGAAATCTAGTTTCCAACAAAAAATGAATCACCCAATTCGGAGTCCGTATGAAAAAGTTGTTGGCGTTTTGAGTCAGGTATGTCTGTGTAGTCCGAATCTGAATCCAGAACGTGAGAGACTTGGACTCTATCTTGTGACGTGAGAGGACTTTTTGAACAGAACCTAAACTTCTTCTTTTCCCTTATCTTCATATGTGGATTGTACAAATGTCCCATACACCTGCAATTAGACAAAACACAAAAGTGTGTGAAGTATTTTTGTTCTGGATAACATTAATAGATTATTGAATAGTTTGCAATAGAAATCACCTGACAAATATGCATGTATGCAATATTTTTGGTCGTATCCAAGGTAGTCATGTCCTCATCAGCAAAATTCCCTCAAGTGGATGACCTAAGGTTTATCAATCCGTAGGAGGCGTAGGATGAAGATGGTCTCTCTCAAGCAACCCTGCAACCAAATAACAAAGAGTCTCTTGTGTCCCCAACACACCCAATAAAATGGTAAATTGTATAGGTGCACTAGTTCGGCGAAGAGATGGTGATACAAGTGCAATATGGATGGTAGATAAAGGTATTTCTAATCTGAAATTATAAAAACAACAAGGTAACGAATGATAAAAGTGAGCGTAAACGGTATTGCAATGCGTGGAAATAAGGCCTAGGGTTCATACTTTCGCTAGTGTAAGTTCCCTCAACAATACTAACATAATTGCATCACATAACTATCCCTCAACATGCAACAAAGAGTCACTCCAAAGTCACTAATAGAGAAGAACGAACGAAGAGATTATGGTAGGCTACGAAATCACCTCAAAGTTATTCTTTCCAATCAATCCATTGGGCTATTCCTATAAGTGTCACAAACAGCCCTAGAGTTCGTACTAGAATAACACCTTAAGACACAAATCAACCAAAACCCTAATGTCACCTAGATACTCCAATGTCACCTCAAGTATCTGTGGGTATGATTATACGAGATGCATCACACAATCTCAGATTCATCTATTCAACCAACACAAAGGACCTCAAAGAGTGCCCCAAAGTTCTACCAGAGAATCACGACGAAAATGTGTGCCAACCCCTATGCATAGGTTCATGGGCGGAACCCGCAAGTTGATCACCAAAACATACATCAAGTGAATCACGTGGTATCCCAATGTCACCACAGATACGCACGGCAAGACATACATCAAGTGTTCTCAAATCTTTAAAGACTCAATCCGATAAGATAACTTCAAAGGGGAAACTCAATTCATTACAAGAGAGTAGAGGGAGGAAAAACATCATAGGATCCAACTATAATAGCAAATCTCACGATACATCAAGATCGTATCATCTCAAGGACACGAGAGAGAGAGAGAGAGAGAGAGAGAGAGATCAAACACATAGCTACTAGTACATACCCTCAGCCCCGAGGGAGAACTACTCCCTCCTTGTCATGGAGAGCACCGGGATGATGAAGATGGCCACCGGAGAAGGATTGCCCCCTCCGGCAGGGTGCCGGAACGGGTCTAGATTGGCTTTCGGTGGCTACGGAGGCTTCTGGCGGTGGAACTCCCGATCTATTGTGCTCACGGATGTTTTTAGGGTATATGGACATATATAGGCGGAAGAAATACGTCAGGGGGGCCACGAGGGGCTCACGAGGGTGGAGGGCGCGCCCAGGGGGGTGGGCGTGCCCCCTACCTCGTGACCTCCCCGATGTGCACTCCAAGTCTTCTGGGCTTCTTTCCTTCCAAAAACGAGTTCCGTGAAGTTTCAGATCAATTGGACTCCGTTTGATTTTCCTTTTCTTCGAGACCCTAAAACAGGGTAAAAACAGAAACTGGCACTGGGCTCTGGGTTAATAGGTTAGTCCCAAAAATGATATAAAAGTGTATAATAAAGCCCATAAACATTCAAAACAGTAGATAATATAGCATGGAACAATCAAAAATTATAGTTACGTTGGAGACGTATCAGGTGACTTTCTTCACAATTAGGGCATTCATCTCTGTGTTCTTTATGGTTGTGCCCTATTTCTCCACAGAGCTTGCATGCACAAGGTTTCTTCATATCATTTCCATCGGGCTTCAATTTCTGGGACACAAACCAAGACTTTAGCAGAGTCAACTTAAATTCTACCCAAGTGGTTACTCTTTGCCATCCATTGATGGTTTGGTACATCCTCCACCAGGTAGCAGCACCTCTTTCAAAGCACTGAAGACCATGTTGGGCCATATCCTTTTCGGCTATAGTGTTATTCTTCATGTGACCTTCCATGTTCTGAATCCATCGGTCTGTCTCCAATTGACTTATTGGTCCCGGAAATATGATTTCATCTCCATTCATCCGCTATTGGGTCCATGGGTTTTGGGGGTAAGATAAGAGAGATATAGATGTGTACACACAATAAAAACAATAGTTTTGAAAAGACATATTTTTATTTTGTGGCTGTCGGAAAAACATCAAACAAATGACAGCTCCAATCGTCGCATCTAACATAGGTATATAACAGGGGTTTGATCTTCTAAAGGTCAATAAATCTTCAAAGTCGCCAAACTCTTCAAGTCTTGTTTATGTCTTCGATGGCTTCTTCCGGTCGTGCTTGTCCTTCTCAAGTTCTTTTGCCAGTTCATCTCTGTTGACGCGAAATTTCTCATGACGTCCTTTAATATTTCTGGAGTTGCGTGTAACACCCTCGATGCGACTATAGCTCCCACGTGTCGAGGCACGACTTAGAGACATAATCGCATTGAAGGCATATGTCGCAAGTAAGGTAATCTTTACAACATCCCATGTAATATAATAATAAAGGGGAGATAACATAGTTGGCTTACACTCGCCACGTCAATCAAGGTACATAAATAACATTACATCAACCAAACACTCATGGCCCGACTACAGCGCCAAAATAAAAGATAACCCAACATGCGACACGGTCCCGATCACCCCCAACTGGGCACCACTACTGATCGTCAGGAAAGGAAACATAGTAACGCTGAGAGTCCTCGTCGAACTCCCACTTGAGCTCGAGCGCGTCACCTAGAGCGGAATCATCAGGCCCTGCATCTGGTGTAATAGTAATATGTGAGCCACAGGGACTCAGCAATCTCGCACCCTCGCAATCAAGACTATTTAAGCTTATAGGTAAGGTAAATATAAGTGGAGCTGCAGCAAGCGACTAGCAAATATGGTGGCTATCCTATTCACAAAAGAGCGAGAAGAGGAGGCAAAGCACGAGCGAGAAACTAGAGAACAACCTGCGCAAGCACTACTCCAACACCGTGTTCACTTTCCAGACTGCGCCGAGAAGAGGCCATCACGGTAACACACTCAGTTGATTCATTTTAATTAAGTTAAGGTTCAAGTTATCTACAACCGGACATTAACAAATTCCCATCTGCCCATAACCGCGGGCACGGCTTTCAAAAGTTCAAATCCTTGCAGGGGAGTCCCAACTTAGCCCATGACAAGCTCTCACGGTCAACGAAGGAATAGACCTCCTCTCGAGACGTTCCGATCAGGCTCGGTACCTCGGTTCTTCAAGACACTTCGACAGGTTAAAACAAGACCAACAACACCGCCCGAATGTGCCGACAAATCCCGATAGGAGCTGCACATATCTCTTTCTCAGGGCACACTCAGATTGTCTTAGGTACGGGTAGGCCAGCCCAGAGTTGCCCCTGGTGGCCACCGGCAGCTGACAGGTGGACCAACACTCAGAGGAGCACTGGCCTGGGGGGGTTTAAATAAGATGACCCTCGGGCTCCGGAAACCCAAGGGAAAAAGAGGCTAGGTGGCAAATGGTAAAACCAAGGTTGGGCATTGCTGGAAAAGCTTTAAACAAGGCGAACTATCAAGGGGTTCCCATTATAACCCAACCGCGTAAGGAACGCAAAATCCGAGAACATAACACCGATATGACGGAAACTAGGGCGGCAAGAGTGGAACAAAACACTAGGCGAGAGGCCGAGCCTTCCACCCTTTACCAAGTGTATAGATGCATTAATATAACAAGATAAAATAATGATATCCCAACAAGTAAATAAATATCCCAACAAGGAACGGCCTCCAATCTTCACCTGCAACTAGCAACGCTATAAGAGGGGCTGAGCAAAGCGGTAACATAGCCAATCAACAGTTTGCTAGGACATGGTGGGTTAGAGGTTTGACATGGCAATTTGGGGGGATTGAAAGCAAGTGGTAGGCATCGTAGCATTGGCATAGCAAAAGAGCGAGCAAATCTAGCATAGCAAAGATAGTAGTGATTTCGAGGGTATGATCATCTTGCCTGCAAAGTTGTCAGAGTTGACTGGATCCTCGAAAGCAAACTCAACGGGCTCCTCATTAGCGAACTCGTCTCCCGGCTCTACCCAAACAAGAGAAACAAACAACAAGGACACAATCAACCACGTGCAAGGATCAACCAATATGATGCAACATGGTATGCTATGCGGGATGCGATGCGGGATGCATATGCAAGATGTGACAGGAAAAGCAAGATCCTAGCCTCAACTTGGAAATCCAAGTGTGCCACTGGAAAGATGAGATGAAATCACTTGAAAACGATATAAAGAACGTCGGAATCGGAGTTACGGCTTGGAAATGGCAAGCAAAACAAATATGACACTGGTCTGCGATTTACAGCAAGTAACCATCTAAATGCAATGAGATGAACATGCTACAACACCCAAATATGACAACAAAATACATGGAAGGGATGCACTCAAGATGCTTAACAAAAGTCTAGCACTGATCTATGGCCAAAACATCCATTAACAGGTTCAAACAAGCATCGCAAAAATGCATATGGCAAACAGATTTCAGACTTAGTGAAATTAACACTTGTCTGGAATTTCAGATCAGGTAGCCCTCTTCGGAGCAACAAAACTACGTGCTACAGGACCTGAACATGGCAAAGTAAAGCATGGCATGGAGCTACACAAATAGCTTAACAAAAGTCCCTTAGTGACCTTGACCCAAAAGGGATCACAAAATACAATTGCAAGCATGTGAACATGGCAAAAACATAATCAGATCACAGACTTAGTGAAAACTGGAGCATGCTGAAAACAGATCTCAAGTAGGCATGTTTACAAGCTCGATGCACTCACTACGGAGCAAGACATGTAAAGCTAAGCATACATATATCAAGAACACACAAAATGCAAGCTAGACATGGCAAAAACAATAGCATAGCATGCACGGGTCAACTACAACATCATCGGCAAAATTGCAAACAAGTTGACAATCTACCCAGATTCACAAAGTAGCAAAAGTAGAGCTTGATTGACTCAAGCTAGGGTCCTCCATAAATGCAAACAAATACATGGATGGATAGATCACTACAAGATTAACAAAACATCCTTACTGATCATCCTCAAAAGAGGCACGGATCACTAGGAAACAACATGAACATATGGCCATATGAAATAAACAGATCAAGGACATATGAAATAAACAGATCAAGAACAAAAGTAGAACATATGGCCGGCGAGAGGAGGGGCGCCGGGCGCGGGAAGGCGGCGGTCGGGCGGCGAAGGGACGAGGCGGCGCGGGGCGGAGGCCACTGGCCCGGTGGGAGGCTCGGGCGGGCCTCCCGCGGGCTTGCCGGGCCGCGCGGTGGAGCGGCGGGACAGGGACACTTGGCGGCGCGTAATTGGGCGGCGGTGGCGGCGCGGACGCGTCCGACCCGGACGGACAATGTCCGGCGCGGCGCGAGGGGTGGATCTAGGGTTAGAGAAGGAGGGGATCCGGGATTTCGGGGAAGGGGTCTATATATAGGCATAGAGGGAGCTAGGAGAGTCCAAATGAGGTGCGGTTTTCGGCCATGCGATCGTGATCAAACGCTCTAGATGATGGAGCAGCTTTAGGTGGGTTTGGGCCAAATTGGAGGGGTGTTGGGCTGCAACACACACGAGGCCTTTTCGGTCCCTCGGTTAGCCGTTGGAGTATCAAACGAAGTCCAAATGATACGAAACTTGATAGGCGGTCTACCGGCAGTAAACCAAGGCCGCTTGGCAAGTCTCGGTCCAATTCGGAAATGTTTAATCCCCACACACGAAAGAAAGCTAGAAATGACCACCGGAGGAGAAGGAAGCGCCGGAATGCAAAACAGACAACAGGGAAAATGCTCGGTTGCATGAGATGAACACGTATGCAAATGCAATGCACATGATGACATGATATGAGATGCATGACAACGATAACAACACACGGAGACAAAAGCCCGAACCCGAGAAAATAAAATAACTTAATGCTGGAAACGGCAAGAGTTGAAGTACAAATTGGGAAAGTCATATCCAGGGTGTTACAACACTCCACCACTATGAAAGGATCTCGTCCCGAGATCTAGGACTGAAAGAACACCGGGTACTCAGAACGGAGGTGATCCTCGCATTCCCAGGTAGCTTCACGGTCGGAATGATGTGACCACTTGACTTTGAGGAATTTGATTGACTTATTGCGAGTCTTGCGTTCAGTCTCTTCAAGAATAGCAACTGGGTGCTCACGATAGGAAAGATCTTCTTGGAGCTCAATGTCCTCGAAGTTGATGGTGCGGTCAGGAGTCTTGAAGCACTTTCGGAGCTGAGAGACATGGAACACATCATGAACATTTGCAAAGTTTGAAGGAAGCTCTAGTTGATAGGCGAGATCGCCGCTCTTGCTGACAATCTTGAAAGGTCCCACGTATCTAGGGGCAAGCTTCCCTTTGATACCGAAGCGACGAGTACCTTTCATAGGAGATGTTAGAGTTGTGTCGAATATTATTGTACAAGTTAGGTTACAGTTGGACTTGGAGTCGTACGGTGTGTAGACACACGATGTAACCTATGCCAACATAATAGCACGGGCACGCGGGGGAGCCGGCGGCGTGTGCCGGCGCCCGGGCGGCCGGGGTGCGGTATTGTAGCGGCGTCGTGGGCAGGAGCGCCCGTAGTCATGCCCCGGGGATGTAGCCATATCGGTGAACCTCGTTAACAAATTTCGATGTCGTGCTCGTGTGATTGCTTGGTCCTCGGATGATCGACGGTATGCCTCGATTTATTCTAACAAGTGGTATCATGAGCAAGGTTTCGAAAAGGCCGCGGAAGTTGATCAAGAGCAAGAACATCGACAAAAATCTATGAGAAGCGGTCGTGATATGGGGCGAAGTTCGTTGGCGGGTTATGATGGAGAAACAGATGTGGTCGAGTTGTACTTGACAGAAGCAATCGGAAGCAGCAGGTTGATTGGTCGATCGCAGGTGCAGCAACACATGCGCCTGCAGCAGGCGACTAGTACATCGGCGGGTTTCGGATCGGATCGTGTGGTTCTTTTCGGCGAGACGCGGGTGCGAGCTGGTCCATGAGGACTGGAGCCCAAGGCCGGCGTTGTGTGGCAGCCCATTTGGAAGCTAGCCGGGCGTGGAAACTGCAGCAAGGCCGTACACGCTGCATGAATTGGGAGCAGATACGGGATTTGTTTGTGACAAAAAGAATTGGCACAAGGACTCAGAGTCAGATGGATGATGGCTGTGAGGAGTTGCAGATGGTTGCAGTCAAAAAAGTCGGCTCGGGTCAGACACATAGGGCAGTTGGCCTGGACAGTCTGACGGATCGACGTAAGTCGGTTGATACAGAAGATGGTGATGGGATCGGCGACGACGACATAGGAGCGTGATGCTGATGGTGACTGACTTCTGGGGCGTGGATACACATGGTGCAGGCTTGAGGGCTTGTGCGGTTTCGACAGACTATGGCGCGGGGTTGATTCAATACGGTGCGCACAAGGGAGCTTGAAGTCAACAGGGCGCAGGGTAGCATGGCCAGCTACATAGAGTCATGTTGAAGGTGGAGCTGGAGTCTGATGGACGACTTCACTCTGTGCCGATGGAGGGGCTACGATGTAAATGCATGGAGAGTCGAAGCCTATTTCAGCGAGATAGCGAGAGACACGTGGATCGGACTGGGTACCAGTGGTCTGATGGAGATGTGATACTCGGCATCGGTCGGTGATGATCGATGGTTTTCTGCAGTGGGGGTTGAGGTAGTGTGGGCTAGCTACCCGGGAGACTCGACCAGGACAGCAGAGGCTCGACACGGTGATAGCGGCGAGGCGTGCGGTAAGCATGGGACACAACGACAGACCAAGGCACTAATGGTGAGACATGTTGTCACACATAGTGTGCAGGGGTGCTGAAGCAGTGTTGACGAGTACCAGATTCAAGTTGGTGACTGGGTTTATTAGTGCTAGTTGATGGACATGAGTTGACCATGGAGAATCTGAGAAAGTGGCGGAAAGTCTGAAATTGTCAAAAGTTGGGAGAGTACATGGCTGTATATTATGTGGTGTTTCAGTGCACATGGCAAAGTGCGGATGACAAGGACAGAAGGAGGCGGAGTGCTATAGCTGTGGGACATGTTAGAGACTATCCGGGAAAAAAATGATGAGACAACTGTGAATTTGACTCAGGGTGACACAGGGCGACGGTGAAATTCCTTCAAGTTTCAGAAAGATGGTCAAGAAAAAGCGGTGATGTTGAGTTCGGGTAACTCTTGTATGTGACATCCAATATGTGAGTTGTTCATTTTCATGCAGATAAGTTATTGGTGTGTGATGGCATTGAATGTAAACTCCGAAAGTTGGGAGCACAAAGTAGAGTAATGAAAAACTTAACTTTGCTCAAGTGTTGACTGTGAAGAAAACGAGAAGGGACTACAGTTGCAGGTGGAGTCACATGGAGTCTGGGAGTAGCAGCGGTGCTCATGGCGTATCTCAAGTCCAATGTACATAGAGGTTCGACGCACGGACGAATTCAAGGTGGTGAAGAATATTCGCCAAGGTGGAGTTTGTTAGAGTTGTGTCGAATATTATTGTACAAGTTAGGTTACAGTTGGACTTGGAGTCGTACAGTGTGTAGACAGGATACGGAGTCGTGTCCAAGTAGGACACTTGTATCCTAGGCCTCTCATATATAGTGGGGGTAGACACACAATGTAACCTATGCCAACATAATAGCACGGGCACGCGGGGGAGCCGGTGGCGTGTGCCGGCGCCCAGGCGGCCGGGGTGCGGTATTGTAGCGGCGTCATGGGTAGGAGCGCCCGTAGTCATGCCCCGGGGATGTAGCCATATCGGTGAACCTCGTTAACAAATTTCGATGCCGTGCTCGTGTGATTGCTTGGTCCTCGGATGATCGACGGTATGCCTCGATTTATTCTAGCAGGAGAGACACGGAGGTAAACATGATCTCCAATCTCGAAAGCCAAATCACGGTGCCTACTATCATAGTAGCTCTTCTGACGGGATTGGGCTGCTTTGAGGTTATCTCGAATGACTTTGCACATTTCCTCTGCCTCTATGATTAAGTCATTACCCAAAAGCTGACGTTCACCGGTTTCAGACCAGTTGAGAGGGGTACGACACTTTTTGCCATACAGAATTTCAAATGGGGCCTTGCCCGAACTTGCTTGAAAACTGTTGTTGTAGGAGAATTCAGCATAAGGAAGACAATCCTCCCACTTCATGCCGAAGGAGATCACACAAGCCCTGAGCATATCTTCAAGAATCTGGTTGACACGCTCGACTTGACCGCTAGTTTGAGGATGGAAAGTTGTGCTGAAGCGGATGTTGGTGCCCATGGCCTTCTGAAAAGAATCCCCAAACTTGGAGGTAAAGATGCTGCCACGGTCTGAAGAGATCACTTGAGGAATACCGTGCAGAGAGACAATCCGAGAGGTATAGAGTTCCACCAATTGAGCTGCAGTGATCGACTCTTTGATAGGCAGAAAGTGAGCCACTTTGGTGAGTTTGTCGATGACAACGAATATAGCATCATTGCCACGCTTGGACTTAGGAAACCCAGTCACAAAGTCCATTTCAATGTGGTCAAACTTCCATTCTGGAATGGCAAGAGGTTGGAGGAGACCAGCTGGCCTTTGGTGTTCTGCCTTCACTCTTCTGCAGACATCACACTCATTCACGAATTGAGCAATCTCGCACTTCATTCGAGTCCACCAATAAGCCTGCTTGAGGTCCTGATACATCTTCGTACTCCCAGGGTGGATGGAGAGGAGAGAATTGTGAGCCTCGTTCATGATCACTTTATGAAGGTCATCTTTAGGCACAACAATACGATCCTCGAAGAAGAGAGTGTCCTTGTCATCAAGGCGGTAGCACTTGTACTTGGGTTGACTCTTGGCAATCCCAATCTTCACCTTTTTCACCATAGCATCAAGAAGCTGGGCTTGGCAAATTTGGTCTTCTAAGGTAGGAGAGACTTGGAGGTTGGCGAGGAAACCTTGAGGAACAACTTGCAGATTAAGTTTGTGGAAAGCTTCACAAAGCTCGGGTTGATAAGGCTTGAGAATCAGACTATTGCAGTAAGCCTTTCTGCTCAATGCGTCAGCAATCACATTGGCCTTGCCTGGAGTATACTCGATACTCGGATTATACTCTTGAATCATTTCGACCCATCGAGTTTGCCTGAGGTTGAGATTAGGCTGAGTGAAGATGTACTTGAGACTCTTGTGATCAGTGAAAATGTCCACTTTTCTTCCCAATAGAAGATGTCTCCAAGTCAAAAGAGCATGCACAACTGCCGCCAACTCAAGATCATGAGTGGGGTAGTTCTTCTCATTAGGCTTCAACTGGCGAGAGGTATAAGCAACAACTTTCTTCTCTTGCATCAATACTGCGCCAAGACCTTGGAGAGAGGCATCACAAAAGACCTCCTACGGTTTGGATTCATCAAGCGGAGTCAGAACTGGAGAAGTGATCAATTTCTCTTTCAAAGTGTTGAAAGCAATGTCACACTCCGGAGACCAAACGTACTTGACGTGCTTCTGGAGAAGATTGGAGAGAGGCTTCGCGATCTTAGAAAAGTTTTCAATGAATCTTCGACAATAGCTTGCGAGACCGAGGAAGCTACGGAGTTGCTTCACGTTCTGAGGAGGTTCCCAATTCACAATTGCAGACATCTTCTCAGGATTCACGGCAATGCCCTTGGCAGAGATGATATGACCAAGATAAAGAACCTCATCGAGCCAAAATTCGCACTTGGAGAACTTGGCGTAGAACTGATGTTCCCTGAGCTTATCGAGTACCAAACGCAAGTGCTTGGCATGATCTTCCTTGTTCTTTGAGAAAACCAGAATGTCGTCGAGATAGACCAAAACGAAGTCATTGGTGTAGGCGTTGAAGATGAAGTTCATCATGCGAGAGAAAGTCGGAGGAGCGTTGACGAGGCCAAAAGACATGACAGTGTATTCATATGAACCATAGCTTGTCCTGAAAGCCGTCTTGGGAATATCTTGCTCACGGATACGAATCTGATGATACCTGTAGGATCTAGAAGTAGATGTGTCTAGAGGGGGGTGATTAGACACTTAATGCTAAAGTTGCAATTTTTTAAGCTTTTTCGGTTTAAGTGGAGTTTAGACACAATTTCAACACACACAATACATATCAAGCAAGCATGCAAAGAGTATATGAGCAGCGGAATGTAAAGCATGCAACTTGCAAGAATGTAAAGGGAAGGGTTTGGAGAAATTAAACGCAATGGGAGACACGGATGTTTTTCCCGTGGTTCGGATAGGTGATGCTATCCTACATCCACGTTGATGGAGACTTCAACCCACAAAGGGTAACGGTTGCGAGAGTCCACGGAGGGCTCCACCCACAAAGGGTAACGGTTGCGCGAGTCCACACATGGCTCCACCCACGAAGGGTCCACAAAGAAGCAACCACCCACAAAGGGTCCACGAAGAAGCAACCTTGTCTATCCCACCATGGCCATCGCCCACACAGGACTTGCCTCACTAGCGGTAGATCTTCATGAAGTAGGCGATCTCCTTGCCCTTACAAACTCCTTGGTTCAACTCCACAATCTTGTCGGAGGCTCCCAAGTGACACCTAGCCAATCTAGGAGACACCACTCCCCAAGAAGTAACAAATGGTGTGTAGGTAATGAACTCCTTGCTCTTGTGCTTCAAATGATAGTCTCCCCAACACTCAACTCTCTCTCATAGGATTTGGATTTTGTGGAAAGAAGATTTGAGTGGAAAGCAACTTGGGGAAGGCTAGAGATCAAGATTCATATGGTAGGAATGGAATATCTTGGTCTCAACACATGAGTAGGTGGTTCTCTCTCAGAACATATGAGTTGGAATGGTGTACGCGTTCTGATGGCTCTCACATTGAATGAAAGGAGGTGGAGGGGTATATATAGCCTCCACACAAAATCCAACCGTTACACACAGTTTTCCAATCTCGGTGGGGACCGAATCAAACTCGGTCGAACCAAAAATGTAAACCTAGTGACCGTTAGAGATTTCGCTGGGACCGACTGGATCAACTCGGTGGGACCGATGTGCTAGGGTTAGGGTAAATCCAAAACTCGGTTTGACCGATTACTCAACCTCGATGGGACCGAGTTGGGTAATAAGTGAAACTAAGATTTGGCCAAGCAAACTCGGTGGAACCGATTGCATATCTCAGTGGGACCGAGAATATTGCAATGGGTAACAGAGAGTTTGCAAGCCCGTCTCGGTGAAACCGAGATCCCATTGGTGAGACCGAACTGATTAGGGTTTGGCAGTGGCTTATGACAAGTGAAACTCGGTGGCGCCGGATAGGAAGAATCGGTAGGACCGAGTTTGGCTTAGGGTTTAGGTCATATGTGGAAGTGGGAAAGTAGCTGAGGGTTTTGGAGCATATCACTAAGCACATGAAGCAAGAGGCTCATTAAGCAACACCTCATCCCTCCTTGATAGTATTGGCTTTTCCTAAAGACTCAATGTGATCTTGGATCACTAAAATGTAAAATGAGGAGTCTTGAGCTTGAGGCTTTAGCCAATCCTTTGTCCTTAGCATCTTGAAGGAGTTCCCACAACCTTTAGTCCATGCCACTCCATTGTTGGACTTATCTGAAACATGCTAGATCGAAATGTTAGTCCAACAAGAGATATGTTGTCATCAATTATCAAAACCATCTAGGGAGCACTTGTGCTTTCAATCTCCCCCTTTTTGGTAATTGATGGCAACATACATCAAAGCTTTAGATAAAGATATAAAGAACAACAAGTAAGGCTTTGGAAGGACATGTAACAAGCATAGGCTCCCCCTACATGTATGCACTCATGTAAATATGAAATATAGAAGCATGTGAGAGCATAACCATGACAGAGTAGGCAATGTGTTACATGCATCTTGGCCATATGCATCAGAGCAAAAGATTATCAAGGAAAATACCTTCATGCTCATGAGTCCTTCTTGCAAACAGTATGTACATAAGCAAGAACTCCTCATACTCATGATTTTGATGCATATACTTACCTTGTGGTCTTGAGTTGGCTTAGGATGGAATGAACTTGCAAGGTTAGATAACACAGGTACATCCACTAGCCAGAGCAAACAAAAGAAACCACAAGAATACCAAGACTGGGATGACATGTAGAGAGTGAGTACAAGGTACCACATTGAATTCAACATGTCCCCAAGAATAAAGATATGCAATGAATTTGACTAATTTCTTTCCCTTAGGTGTCTTGCTCCCCCTGAATCTTAAATGGGATATTGGGAGAAGATAGGGAACAGAAAATCAGAGCTAAAAGATACAAATGGAACTTAATTCAAATGACTACATATGAACATGTCTTTCCCCCAAAAGGACATGTGGTATCTCTCCTCTTGAGCATCAAGCATCTGGGATCCTTGAGACTTTCTCTCCCCCTTGAGCTTTGATGTGATCTCTTTCTCCCCCTTTGACATCAATTTCCAAGAAGGTTTTTCCTGGAATCCGTCGACTAGGTTTGGTCCTTGAGATTCAGCACAAAGCAGAGGATAAAATTGTGATGCTTGTAGAGGACAAGATTCATTGAGTGGAGCTGGATCAGAAGAAATGTAGAACATGTGGCAATCTTGTTTTTCTGATTGCAAAGTCGGTGGCACCGAGTGGCACATTTCGATGGTACCGAAAAGATTCGGTTGGACCGAAAATTGCAAGTCGGTGAAACCGAGTTTACATAGAGAAAAACACTTGTCACCTCAGCTCACTAGACATGTAGGATTTCACAAAGATTTGCAATGAATTTCCTGAAGGATTTGCAAGGAATTAAGTGCAGAAAATGCAGAACAAAAAACAAAGAGAAAAGAGAAGAAACTAAAAGATCTAGATGAAGTTTTTCTTTTGAAAGAAAGGAGAGAGAAAATAAACATGCATGAGACAAATGCAATAACACAAAGAAAGAACACAAGAGAGCTTCATCTAGAGTTGGGCGGTGACATAGTCACCTATGTTAGAGTATATTGACTTAGGAGTCAAGTGGGAACACTTGATCATAGGTCATACTCATCGTTTAAGATCAAAATGGGGTTACCATCTTTCGTTTAAGCATCTTGATGTATTCATATCTTGTTGAGTTGCTTTGACTCATGTCTTGGAGTAAAGCTTCTCTAAGATGGAATAACATACCTTGGGTGGTGGTGTGGTTCTTGCTCATGTACTTGAACTTGTGTGGGTGCTCAAGGTTGATGTAGCTCATCAAGAGTTGGGAGCACCACTTGGAGTTTGAGTTCATCTACCTACATGGGTTAGTTCTTGCAAGGAAGAGCACTTGTGTATCCAAAAATGACAATCATGAGGCTTAACATAGAATTTGTCAAAGGATATGTTTGAATGGTTTTGTGCTTCCTTGTCTTCAACCACTATTGTGTAGAGTCTTGATCTTGTAGAGATTTCTCAAGATGTAAGTGAGTCGCAATCGCATGGAATTAGATTCAACCAAGCACCTACATTGGTTAGACAACATGCAAGGTGCAAATATATCCAAGACATAAGATAGTTATCATAAGAGATATATCATGGATTAGTCATAAGCTCATGTCTTGCATGTATCCAATGGAGTTTCTACTCCAAGTTAGAAGCATCAATGATGTTCAATTCTCCTCTCAACCTGGAAAACACTTTCTCATCAAGTGGTTTAGTGAATATATCCGCTAATTGCTTATCGGTGCGAACATGCTTAAGATTGATGTCACCCTTAGCAACATGATCTCGAATGAAATGATGACGAACTTCAATATGCTTAGTTCGAGAATGTTGTACAGGATTATGACCAATATTGATAGCGCTTTCATTGTCACAAAGCAGTGGAACATGTTTCACATAAATCCCATAATCTTTAAGAGTTTGGGTCATCCAAAGTAATTGAGCACAACATGAACCAGCGGCAATGTATTTCGCTTCGGCGGTGGATAAGGATACCGAGTTTTGTTTCTTGGAAGACCAAGACACAAGAGATCTACCAAGAAATTGACAAGTACCCGAAGTAGACTTTCTATCAACCTTGTCTCCGGCATAATCCGAGTCAGAATAGCCAACAAGATCAAAAGAAGACCTCTTAGGATACCAAATGCCAAAATTTGGTGTATGGATTAAATATCTCACTATCCTTTTCACAGCCTTAAGATGACAATCTTTAGGAGCAGCTTGATATCGTGCACACATGCACACACTTAGCATAATATCGGGACGTGAAGCACATAGGTATAACAATGAACCAATCATAGAGTGATAAACCTTTTGATCAACCGGTTCACCATCTTTGGTTAAATCATTATGTCCACTAGTAGGCATGGGTGTAGACATACCTTTGCATTCTTGCATATTGAACTTCTTGAATAAGTCCTTGGTGTACTTTGTTTGAGAGACAAATGTACCTTCCTTAGTTTGCTAGATTTGCAACCCAAGAAAGAATTTGAGTTCACTCATCATAGACATCTCAAACTTCTCTGACATTAGCTTTCCAAACTTTTCACTAAAGAGAGGGTTAGTTGAACCAAATATGATATCATCAACATAAATTTGGCATACAAATAGTTCTCCATTAACCCTTTTAGTAAAAAGAGTAGAATCAATTTTACCAATTTCAAAACCACTTGTAGTAAGGAACTTGGTCAAGCATTTATACCATGCTCTAGGAGCTTGTTTAAGACCATAAAGAGCTTTGTGAAGTTTGTAAACATGATTTGGTTTCTTAGGGTTGATAAAGCCGGGAGGTTGTTTGACATAAACTTCCTCCTCTATTTCACCATTTAGAAAAGCACTTTTAATGTCCATTTGGTACAAGGTGATATTATGGTGATTAGCATAGGCAAGTAAGATGCGAATGGACTCAAGTCTAGCAACGGGAGCATACGTCTCACCATAGTCCATACCTTCGACTTGTGTGTACCCTTGGGCGACGAGACATGCTTTGTTGCGAACCACTTGTCCATCTTCATCTTGCTTGTTGCGAAACACCCATTTGGTACCAATGATGTTGTGGTTGTTGTCGGGCTTCTCGACCAATGTCCAAACTTGGTTTCTCTCAAAATTGTGTAGCTCTTCATGCATAGCATTTATCCAATCCGGATCTTCCAATGCTTCTTCAACCTTCATAGGTTCAATGCTAGAGATGAATGAATAGTTTTCACAAAAGTTAGCTAAACGAGTTTTTGAGCGAGTGATTCTCCCGGTTTGTATATCATTGAGGATTTGCTCGGCGGGATGATCTTTGGCAATTCTTGCTTGAACTCGTGAGAGCTTTTGCTTGGGTCTTCATTGAACATCTTCTTCATCTTGTTCTTCTTCTTGGCCTTCTTCATTGTTGACGTCGTCGTTCTCTTGTCGTGGTGGAGAAGGCGGTTGTTGATGTTCGTCTTGACGTATTTCCTCGTTTTCTTCATCTTGGTGTGTCCCACTTGTGGATGCTTCCATGTCGATTCTTGGTTCACCTTGTCGTGAAGTAGAAGCTTCCACTTGGACGGATGAAGTACTCTCCTTCACCTCCGTTGGACGAATTTTGCCAATGGACAAGTCTTGAATTGCTTCTGAAGGGTCTTTGTCTCCTACATCAATTGGCAATTGCTCTACTTGCGAGCCATTAGATTCATCAAACTTCACATCTACCGTCTCTTCAACCTTTCGGGTGAAATTGTTGTAGACACGGTAAGTGCGAGAGTTTGAGCCATAACCAAGTAGAAAACCTTCATGAGATTTAGGAGCAAACTTTGAACGACGATGCTTATCAAGAATGTAGCACTTTGAGCCGAATACTCGAAAGTATCCAACTTGGGGTTTGTTACCGGTGAGAAGCTCGTATGCCGTCTTGCCGAGTAGCTTGTGAAGATATAAGCGATTTGTTGCGTAACAAGCTGTCTCAACCGCTTCTGCCCAAAAGTGCTTTGGCGTCTTGTATTCATCAAGCATCGTTCTTGCCATTTCGATGAGCGTCCGGTTCTTCCTCTCAACAACTCCATTTTGTTGACGTGTGTACGTAGCCGAGAACTCGTGTGAAATCCCTTCTTCGCCAAGAAAGGTGTCCACATTTGCGTTCTTGAACTCCGTTCCATTGTCACTCTGAACCTTCTTGATCTTCACATCAAACTGATTTTGGGCCTTCCTAGCGAAGTTTCTGAAGATCTTCTGGACCTGCGACTTGTCATTAAGAAAGAACACCCACGTAAATCTTGAAACATCATCAACTATAACTAGACCAAAAGAATTTCCACCGAGACTCTTATAGGCGTTGGGACCAAAAAGATCCATGTGAAGTAGCTCGAGTGGCCTCCTTGTGGTCATGATGTTCTTCACGGGATGTCTTCCTCCAACCTGTTTACCTGCTTGACAAGCACTGCAAAGTCTATCCTTATCAAATATGACATCGTTGACTCCAAGGATATGATTTCCTTTAATAAGCTTGTCAAGGTTTCTCATGCCAACGTGACCTAGTCGTCTATGCCACAACCATCCTTTTGAGGATTTAGCAACAAAGCAAGTTTTAGGTTGTGCCTTTTTAGAGAAATCGACAATGTAAAGATCACCTCTACGCATACCGGTAAAGACCATTGTATGATTGTCTCGACGAAATACTTGGCAATCTACCTCAGTAAATAGGACATTCAAACCAAAATCAGCAAGTCTAGATACTGAAAGTAAGTTGTAGCCAAGAGATTCAACAAGCATGACAATGGAACTATCATGTGAGATGGCCACCTTACCAAGGCCAACCACTTTACCCTTTGAATTATCACCAAAGGTGACATATTTTCGAGGGCCGTCATTTTCAGCAAGCTCACGAAACATCTCTTCATCTCCGGTCATATGATCAGTACATCCACTATCAAGAACCCATTCCTTTCCTCCTGATTCATATCCCCTAAGATTTGCCATAAGACCAAAATGTCTCATTGCATTATCAAGATCGAAGTCACTATCATCATCATCATAATATTCATGTTCATCATGATCTTGTGACTCATCATTTCCTAGAGAGGGTAATTCATTAGATAAATGATCATCAAACTGGTCACTTTTATGAATTCTTATAGCTTTGAATATG
This sequence comes from Triticum aestivum, assembly GCF_018294505.1. Taxonomy (NCBI): domain Eukaryota; kingdom Viridiplantae; phylum Streptophyta; class Magnoliopsida; order Poales; family Poaceae; genus Triticum; species Triticum aestivum. Next base: position 256,817,838 of record NC_057803.1, read on the forward strand.
ATATCATTAATGATTCCAACATCTCCTTTAGCATGCTTAAGATTGGTAAGTTCAAATAGACATTTACCAAAACTAGGATCACTAGAGTTCATCTTACTCAGGGAAACAGATTTATGGAGAATTTCATCCAAAGTTTTCAAGGAATGATCGGGAAATCGTTCCTCAAGAAATTTCCATATAGTATAGGCACAATTTTGAGTAGGCAAACTAGCAATCAAATTTTTGGGCAATCCTCTAATGATGAGCTCAATAGTTCTAAGATTGCGAATCATGTCAATATCTTCATCTAGGGTAGGATGCAAAGGATCAATATAAGATGCACAAGGGCTAGCAATATGCTTGTTCAAATGATATTGATTGAAGATTATAAGCATCTCATTTTTCCACTCATGAAAATACTCTCCATCAAGAATAGGCACTCTATGTCTAAGACTCCGTAATGTAGACACATCCATCTTCCTCCAATGGTGATTAAACCAAGGCAATGGAGACCAAAGCTCTGATACCACTTGTAGGATCTAGAAGTAGATGTGTCTAGAGGGGGGTGATTAGACACTTAATGCTAAAGTTGCAATTTTTTAAGCTTTTTCGGTTTAAGTGGAGTTTAGACACAATTTCAACACACACAATACATATCAAGCAAGCATGCAAAGAGTATATGAGCAGCGGAATGTAAAGCAGGCAACTTGCAAGAATGTAAAGGGAAGGGTTTGGAGAAATCAAACGCAATGGGAGACACGGATGTTTTTCCCGTGGTTCGGATAGGTGGTGCTATCCTACATCCACGTTGATGGAGACTTCAACCCACAAAGGGTAACGGTTGCGAGAGTCCACGGAGGGCTCCACCCACAAAGGGTAACGGTTGCATGAGTCCACACAGGGCTCCACCCACGAAGGGTCCACAAAGAAGCAACCACCCACAAAGGGTCCACGAAGAAGCAACCTTGTCTATCCCACCATGGCCATCGCCCACACAGGACTTGCCTCACTAGCGGTAGATCTTCACGAAGTAGGCGATCTCATTGCCCTTACAAACTCCTTGGTTCAACTCCACAATCTTGTCGGAGGCTCCCAAGTGACACCTAGCCAATCTAGGAGACACCACTCTCCAAGAAGTAACAAATGGTGTGTAGGTAATGAACTCCTTGCTCTTGTGCTTCAAATGATAGTCTCCCCAACACTCAACTCTCTCTCATAGGATTTGGATTTTGTGGAAAGAAGATTTGAGTGGAAAGCAACTTGGGGAAGGCTAGAGATCAAGATTCATATGGTAGGAATGGAATATCTTGGTCTCAACACATGAGTAGGTGGTTCTCTCTCAGAACATATGAGTTGGAATGGTGTACGCATTCTGATGGCTCTCACATCGAATGAAGAGGAGGTGGAGGGGTATATATAGCCTCCACACAAAATCCAACCATTACACACAGTTTTCCAATCTTGGTGGGACTGAATCAAACTCGGTGGGACCGAAAATGTAAACCTAGTGACCGTTAGAGATTTCGGTGGGACCGACTGGATCAACTTGGTGGGACCGATGTGCTAGGGTTAGGGTAAATCCAAATCTCGGTTTGACCGATTACTCAAACTCGGTGGGACCGATTTGGGTAATAAGTGAAACTGAGATTTGGCCAACCAAACTCGGTGGAACCGATTGTATATCTCGGTGGGACCGAGAATATTGCAATGGGTAACATAGAGTTTGCAAGCCCATCTCGGTGAAACCGAGATCCCATCGGTGAGACCGAACTGATTAGGGTTTGGCAGTGGCTTATGACAAGTGAAACTCGGTGGCGCCGGATAGGAAGAATCGGTAGGACCGAGTTTGGCTTAGGGTTTAGGTCATATGTGGAAGTGGGAAAGTAGCTGAGGGTTTTGGAGCATATCACTAAGCACATGAAGCAAGAGGCTCATTAAGCAACACCTCATCCCTCCTTGATAGTATTGGCTTTTCCTAAAGACTCAATGTGATCTTGGATCACTAAAATGTAAAATGAGGAGTCTTGAGCTTGAGGCTTTAGCCAATCCTTTGTCCTTAGCATCTTGAAGGAGTTCCCACAACCTTTAGTCCATGCCACTCCATTGTTGGACTTATCTGAAACATGCTAGATCGAAATGTTATTCCAACAAGAGATATGTTGTCATCAATTATCAAAACCACCTAGGGAGCACTTGTGCTTTCAATACCCCATACGGAGATCAAGCTTGGAGAATACTTGGGCACCTTTGAGTTGTTTGAACAGCTCATTGATGTTGGGAAGTGGGTATTTGTTCTTGATGGTCTTCTTGTTCAATGGACGGTAATTAACACAAAGTCGGTCCGTTCCATCCTTCTTCTTCACAAAAAGAACACCACAACCCCACGGAGAAGAACTAGGCCGGATGAGACCCATTCTCTGTTGAACATCGAGTTGCTTCTTCAGCTCCTTCAACTCTTCAGGTCTGAGCTTGTAAGGACGCTTGCACACAGGTTTCGTGCCTGGCTCAAGATCGATGACGAATTCAACTGGCTGGTGTGGAGGCATTCCTGGAAGCTCTTCTGGAAAGACGTCTTAATATTTGCAAATGACTGGAATCTGTGAGATAGCATCCAGTTCACCCTTCTCATTGAGAGAAAACAGACGGATAGTATCATCACGAGCGGCAAAGACAATTACATCCTCAGACAAATGAGTCAATTGAATCTGCCTGGCTGCACAATCAAGATGCGCCTTGTGCTTAGAAAGCCAATCCATCCCGAGAATAAGATCAATATCCGAGTCACCAAGAACCATAGGAGAAGATAGAAACTTGTAGTCACCCAAAGTGATAGTAACATCCGGAGCAATGGAGTTAGCATGCATGCGCCTACCGGGAGAGACAACTGCTAATGGACTAGGCAAAATTTGCAGAGCCAAACCATGCTTAGATGAAAACGGTCTTGAGATGAAACAATGCGATGCACCCGTGTCAAAAAGAACTTTTGCAGGAATATCATTAACAGGAAGGTTACCCATGATGACATCTGACGAATCCTCTGCCAGAGCTGCGTTCATCAAGTTGACCTTGGCGTGCTTGGGGTTATGCTTGACCACAGCTGTACTTGCCGATCTGACAGGAGGAGGAGGAGGGAGACGTCTCTGGTTGAAACACTTGTTGGCATAGTGACCCTTCTGTTGGCACTTGTTGCACGTGACCTCTGAAAGCGGACGGTGGTACGTAGCACTTGATCTTGGAGGTTGAGACGAAGTCTTGTTCTGAAAGCCAGGTTTGGGTGGGTGGGAAGATCCACTGCCACCTTTGCTCTTCTGTTGATACGGCTGACGGAACAGAGGAGGAGGAAGCCAATACTTCTGCTGCTTGGCCACTTGAGTAGAGGAAGAAGGAGTAACATCTCTGACTCGCTTCTTGGAAGCATCACACCTCAACTGAGCAGCCTCTTGCTTCAGTGCCATGTTGTAGAACTCATCGTACCTCAAGGGCTCAAAGAGAACAAGAGCGAGCTGGATTTCTTCTCTGAGACCACCTCTGAACTGGTATATCATGCTCTTCTCATCAGGGATGTCCTGCTTGGCAAAGTGGGCAAGCTTCTGAAACAACTTGTTGTAGTCATAGACAGAGAAAGAGCCTTGCTTCAGATTGCGGAATTCCTCACGCTTGCTTTCAACCACGCTCTGAGGGATATGGTGAGCTCTGAAATCTTGACGGAATTCATCCCAAGTGATAACACGTCCACCTCTGGAGTCCTTGTACTGCTGGAACCATTCTGCAGCTTGATCTTTGAGTTGGAAGGAAGCGAACTTGACAAAGTCCTCAGGCCTGACATTACTGCACTCGAAATGCTTGCACAGATCCACAAGCCAATCGTCAGCATCGGTTGCCTCGACACAATTGCTAAAAGTCTTAGGCCCGTTAGCAAGGACTGGTTGAGTGTAGCAGAGTGATTCTGATTGTTGCCTTGGTTCCCTTGGTTGCCTTGATTGCGCTCTTGAAGAATTTGCATGATCAACTGTGTGTTTGCATTGGTTGCGGCCATCACAGCTTTCCATGCCTCCAGAGGGGGTGGAGGTGGTGGCGGATCAGGATTCGGAGTCGTGCGCGTTGGAGGAGCCATCCTGAAGAGGTTGACATCCATTAGCACATTGATAGACAAATATTGAAGCTAAATCCAACGGAATGAAAATTGCAACATATAGTCTTCACATCCGAACAAAATGAACGAATGCATTCCTCTTGAAATGGTCACATATCCATAAATTGAGAAGCCACGTAGAATTAAGGTAGAGAAATAAATCAACAAGGTACGGATCAAGAACGAATAATCGGTAAGAAATCCCAATCTCAAACCAATATCCGTGGAAGAAGAACTAGAGCTACTAGAATTCCCACCTATGAAACTCCCGAACCTTTCCGGTTATGCAATCAGGTGTTGGGGATACAGGGGAAGCATAATATCTCACCCAAACTAGCAAATCCTACATCCAGCTGTATCCATCCTTCAACACATAACCAAGAAAAACTTCGGAAACCATCTACCTCAACCTTCGAAAAGCACCCGTTATACAAGTTATGGCGATACTCCCGAATTCCCACCCCAGTACTGGGTGGCGTCGAGGTTATCTCACCAACGAACTGCATAAAAGAGATTTTCAATATCGGCGTACTAAACTCAGGTATTCCAGAACTGCAACGATAAAATTATGACGACAACACCTCAGAGCTCAACTCCCCGGGACACTTCCACAAAACCCCTGACAGGAGGCACCAAGACAATGTTCTCATCATAAAACCACCGGAACGATTCCAAGATACCCGCGTGATCCTAAATTTTTTTTAGTGAAATTTGAGAAGAGAAGAATCAAAACTCTACGTCAGGATGCCTTACCAGAGCGACGAGGAGACTGGGAAGTAAAAAAGAATTCCTAACTCTCCGATATATAATTCCTAAATGACTCAAAACATTTTTCTAGACACAACTCGGCCGCTAAAAACGATCAAGCAATGGGGCTCCTAAGGTCGGGGAAGGCTCTGATTACCAACTTGTAACACCCTCGATGCGACTATAGCTCTCACGTGTCAAGGCACGACTTAGAGACATAATCACATTGAAGGCATATGTCGCAAGTAAGGTAATCTTTACAACATCCCATGTAATATAATAGTAAAGGGGAGATAACATAGTTGGTTTACACTCGCCACGTCAATCAAGGTACATAAATAACATTACATCAACCAAACACTCATGGCCCGACTATGGCGCCAAAATAAAAGATAAACCAATATGCGACACGGTCCCGATCACCCCCAACTGGGCACCACTACTGATCGTCAGGAAAGGAAACATAGTAACGCTGGGAGTCCTCATCGAACTCCCACTTGAGCTCGAGCGCGTCACCTGGAGCGGAATCATCAGGCCCTGCATCTGGTGTAATAGTAATCTGTGAGCCACAGGGACTCAGCAATCTCGCACCCTCGCGATCAAGACTATTTAAGCTTATAGGTAAGGTAAGGTAAATATAAGTGGAGCTGCAGCAAGCGACTAGCAAATATGGTGGCTATCCTGTTCGCAAAAGAGAGCGAGAAGAGGAGGCAAAGCGCGAGCGAGAAACTAGAGAACAACCTGCGCAAGCATTACTCCAACACCGTGTTTACTTCCCGGACTCCGCCGAGAAGAGGCCATCACGGTAACACACTCAGTTGATTCATTTTAATTAAGTTAAGGTTCAAGTTATCTACAACCGGACATTAACAAATTCCCATCTGCCCATAACCGCGGGCACGGCTTTCGAAAGTTCAAATCCCTGCAGGGGAGTCCCAACTTAGCCCATGACAAGCTCTCACGGTCAACGAAGGAATAGACCTCCTCCCGAGACGTTCTGATCAGGCTCGGTACCTTGGTTCTTCAAGACACTTCGACAGGTTAAAACAAGACCAGCAACACCGCCCGAATGTGCCGACAAATCCCGATAGGAGCTGCACATATCTCTTTCTCAGGGCACACTCAGATTGTCTTAGGTACGGGTAGGCCAGCCCAGAGTTACCCCTGGTGGCCACCGGCAGCTGACAGGTGGACCAACACTCAGAGGAGCACTGGCCCGGGGGGGGGGGGTTAAATAAGATGACCCTCGGGCTCCGGAAACCCAAGGGAAAAAGAGGCTAGGTGGCAAATGGTAAAACCAAGGTTGGGCATTGCTGGAAAAGCTTTAAACAAGGCGAACTATCAAGGGGTTCCCATTATAACCCAACCGCGTAAGGAACGCAAAATCCGGGAACATAACACCGATATGACGGAAACTAGGGCGGCAAGAGTGGAACAAAACACTAGGCGAGAGGCCGAGCCTTCCACCCTTTACCAAGTGTATAGATGCATTAATATAACAAGATAAAATAATGATATCCCAACAAGGAACGGCCTCCAATCTTCACCTGCAACTAGCAACGCTATAAGAGGGGCTGAGCAAAGCAGTAACATAGCCAATCAACGGTTTGCTAGGACATGGTGGGTTAGAGGTTTGACATGGAAATTTGGGAGGCTTGAAAGCAAGTGGTAGGCATCGTAGCATTGGCATAGCAAAAGAGTGAGCAAATCTAGCATGGCAAAGATAGTAGTGATTTCAAGGGTATGATCATCTTGCCTGCAAAGTTGTCAGAGTTGACTGGATCCTCGAAAGCAAACTCAACGGGCTCCTCGTTAGCGAACTTGTCTCCCGGCTCTACCCAAACAAGAGAAACAAACAATAAGGACACAATCAACCACGTGCAAGGATCAACCAATATGATGCAACATGGTATGCTATGCGGGATGCGATGCGGGATGCATATGCAAGATGTGACAGGAAAAGCAAGATCCTGGCCTCAGCTTGGAAATCTAAGTGTGCCACTGGAAAGATGAGATGAAATCGCTTGAAAAAGATATAAAGAACGTCGGAATCGGAGTTACGGTTTGGAAATGGCAAGCAAAACAAATATGACACCGGTCTGCGATTTACAGCAAGTAGGCAACTAAATGCAATGAGATGAACATGCTACAGCACCCAAACATGACAACAAAATACATGGCAGGGATGCATACAAGATGCTTAACAAAAGTCTAGCACTGAGCTACGGCCAATTCATCCGATAACAGGTTCAAACAAGCATGGCAAAAATGCATATGACAAACAGATCTCAGACTTAGTGAAATCAACACTTGTCTGGAATTTCAGATCAGGTAGCCCTCTTCGGAGCAACAAAACTACGTGCTACAGGACCTGAACATGGCAAAGTAAAGCATGGCATGGAGCTACTCAAAGAGCTTAACAAAAGTCCCTTAGTAACCTTAACCAAAAGGGATCACAAAATACAATTGCAAGCATGTGAACATGGCAAAAACATAATCAGATCACAGACTTAGTGAAAACTGGAGCATGCTAAAAACAGATCTCAAGTAGGCATGTTTACGAGCTCGATGCACTCACTACGGAGCAAGACATGTAAAGCTAAGCATACATCTATTAAGAACACACAAAATGCAAGCTAGACATGGCAAAAACAATAGCATAGCATGCACGGGTCAACTACAACATCATCGGCAAAATTGCAACCAAGTTGACAATCTGCCCAGATTCACAAAGTAGCAAAAGTAGAGCTCGATTGACTCAAGCTAGGGTGCTCCATAAATGCAAACAAAGACATGGATGGATAGAGCACTACAAGATTAACAAAACATCCTTACTGATCATCCTCAAAAGAGGCACGGATCACTAGGAAACAACATGAACATATGGCCATATGAAATAAACAGATCAAGGACTTAGTGAAATTACAAAGTCCCTGAAATCAGCACTACCAAGTGCCTCACTTCGCAAGCTTGCACTAGTCACCACACACATCACAAAAATACATGGGTTGCACCTCTAGAAAGATGGAAAAACCCTTAACAAAACATATGTAGAGCTCATGGGCATATCATGCACACAATAATCATGGCAAAAATGACAAATATGCAAATGGAGTAGCAGATCTGACAATTAACTCAAGTAGCCATCTTCTAACAGCATTTCTGGCATCAAGATGAACTAAAATGAAAATGATTCAATGGAATAAAATGATGTACTCTTTGAGATGAACATTTTGATATGCTATATGTCAAAAACGGAGCTACGGATGCGGAGATATAGCCTGATGAACAGGAGCACATGGATCTGAAAATTTAGGGACTTAGAAGAAAAAAAACGACCTAGGGTTTACTGTTCACCGGATCTGGATCCAGATCGGCACACGGGAACCGAGGTTGGCCGGGGCACTGTTCACTCGGGAGTCACCGGAGTTCGCCGCGGCTCGCCGGAGGAAGAGGAACGGCGGCGTCGGGCGCTGGTGGCCGGGGCGACAAGGGGCGGATGCGGCGGCGGAGGAGTTAGGCGGCGGGGTTGCGACCGGGCGCCGCAGCGAGGGAGCTCACCGGAGTTGGCTCCCGCCGGCGAGAGGAGGGGCGCCGGGCGCAGGAAGGCGGCGGCCGGGCGGCGAAGGGACGAGGGGGCGCGGGGCGGCGCCACTGGCCCGATGGGAGGCTCGGGCGAGCCTCCCGCGGGCTCGCCAGGCCGCGCGGTGGAGTGGCGGGACAGGGACACTTGGCGGCGCGTAATTGGGCGGCGGTGGCGGCGCGGACGCGTCCGGCCCAGACGAACAATGTCCGGCGCGGCGCGAGGGATGGATCTAGGGTTAGAGAAGGAGGGGATCCGGGATTTCGTGGAAGGGGTCTATATATAGGCATAGAGGGAGCTAGGAGAGTCCAAATGAGGTGCGGTTTTCGGCCATGCGATCGTGATCGAACGCTCTAGATGATGGAGCAGGTTTAGGTGGGTTTGGGCCAAATTGGAGGGGTGTTGGGATGCAACACACACGAGGCCTTTTTGGTCCCTCGGTTAACCGTTGGAGTATCAAACGAAGTCCAAATGATACGAAACTTGACAGGCGGTCTACTGGCAGTAAACCAAGGCCGCTTGGAAAGTCTCGGTCCAATCCGGAAATGTTTAATCCCCACACACGAAAGAAAGCTAGAAATGACCACCGGAGGAGAACGAAGCGCCGGAATGCAAAATGGACAACGGGGAAAATGCTCGGTTGCATGAGATGAACACGTATGCAAATGCAATGCACATGATGACATAATATGAGATGCATGACAACGATAACAACACACGGAGACAAAAGCCCGAACCCGACAAAATAAAATAACTTAACGCCGGAAACGGCAAGAGTTGAAGTACAAATTGGGAAAGTCATATCCGGGTGTTACATTGCGTTCCAAACTTCTGGGTTTCAACTTCCCTGTCATGACCCATGTCCTACTGTCCTTCAGTTCCTGACGAATCTCCGGTATCTCGAGGGTTTGCTCCTCTAGCTTGGCTACTTTCAGCTTCTGGATCCTGAGTTCTTCACGAAATGCTTCCTTGTCTAATACGGCTTTCTGGAGCTCCATCTTAAAATTCTTGATGTACTACTCCAGATCCTGGTGATACACCAGCTAAGGTTAAAACTTCATCTTTTGCTGATAGGTGCTCCATTAGTCCTTTTGTCATCCAATCCTTCTGAAGAAATGCATGCTTAACTCAGCACGATGACAAATAGCATAAGTGGGTGATAACGTCATGGATAACCGTGTCTATGCCGATGTCTCTGCCATGAGCTATCAGTCCATAGTTGATATCTCCTGCCTTAGTGTCTTCTTGACAAAACTTTGAGTTTTAACGCTCCATGTTCCGGTCTTTCTCCGACACACCTTGATCTCGGGTATTGACAACTTCAATAGTCTGATAAGTTCCATAGGGGTAGCCTTCCTAGGTCATACCAATCCAGAAATTCTTCAGAGCCTTCAAAATTTCGTAGTCTTCGGAGTCTTCAACCGTCGTAGTTTCATTATTATAATGCTCGGTAAAATCCTATTCATTCCAAAGTGGTCTTAGTTGTCCGATATCTTGTACTTCTTGGAGTGATCTCATCATTCAAACATTCGTGTGATTAAAAAGGGAAAGGGGTACAGTCTAACTAAAAGGGAATATTTGATAAAGCTCAGAAAAGAAGAGAGGTAGAAGATCTTTTTGAAAATAAGATTTTAGAGAAAATCTTTCCTACGGGCTTGCCAATTTCTAGGGGTCACGTCCAACAGTCAACATGTGCTCTGATACCATCTTGTAGCGATCCGACCTCAAATGATCAAATCTTTGTGAGTAAGTGTCATCCCTGGATCGGTATGCTGACACACACAGTACTCGAGGATTTATAACAGAGGTAAATCACATGTATAAAGTAACGTAAATACTATTACCTCAATCCAAATAGCGGAAGTAACAACAAGGTTGTGGATTCCCATCAACACCAACGGCAAAGTTGAGGGTAGAAATCGTAACCCTAACGTATCACTTACTCGTCGTAAGATTCCTGCAACATGAGATGTTGCAGCCATGTAGGTCAGTACATTGAATGTACTGGCAATTTCACACTGTAGAGCAATGCTGAATAATGGCTATCACTACATGCATATTTGGCTGGTGGAGGCTCTAAGTTTAATTTTGCATAAAGCTAATTTTTCCCGACAACAAAGGAATATATTTTATTTAACTACAAAGTTGGTTTAAAATTATTGAGAAGGTTCCTCCAACTCAATCCCAAATTAACAGTAACAACCCAACAAGTTTATTAAGTAAAGTGATGAGATCAAACCAATAATTCAAGTATCAGATACTCAAGATGTCCATAATCGGGGACACGGCTAATCATGATTAGTTTATACACTCTGCAGAGGTTTGCGCACTTTTCTCCACAAGACTCGATCTCCTCTGTTGTATTTCTCGCACTGCATGGTGTTTGGGAAATGGATGACCGAGACACAGTCTTTCCGAAGAGGTCCCCTTAACCGATAGATAGGTCGGTACACCTACAATGCCATACATCTGCTAGCCCATCATGGAAAGGTTTTCCACAACTTACTCAACTATGCTAGAGCCCATAATGGCTTGTGGCTGCACACGGAAGTTTCTAGCATGAATAATCTTATGATCCCTTTGAGCCTAGGTGGCATTCCATAGGGTGATCACACGGGTACTCCGGGATCTCCTTGGGTAACCACTGGGTTCTCCAGGTGCCCGAGCAAACCACTGGGTGCTCCAGGGTGCCCCAACCAATCCACCTAGATGTGTATTAAAGTAGCCACATTAAGTTAAACCTTAGTTAACATTAACTCTCACAACTTTCATGAATTCTCTCAAAACCAAACCACGTCTACGAGCATAGCATAGCAGTGTAAGCATAACATAGTAACACCCAGGAGTTTGAGAATATGATAGTAGGTTCCTACCTCATCAACTACTTCCCAAATACCCACATGTTATCACATCCTACTCATGCAATGTTTGAGGGTGAAACTAATGCATAAAAACTGGGTATGAAAAATATGATCGAAGTGTGAAATTGCCTTGTACTATTGATGAAGATGATTCTCACTCATAACTCCTGATAGTTCTACTCGTCACACTCCGTTCAATCTATCGTGAGCAAGCAATTGCATACATAAGCACTCATGCAAAAGGATCGAAGAAAAGACTTCGGAAAAATTCAAAAACAAGAAATTAACTCTTGCAACAGAAAAAATTCTAACAGTACCAAAATTGGGTGGATTTGGTCTTATCAGAAAGTTTAGGTCAAGAGCTTCGATATGCAAAAAGAATCACTAAATCAGAGTAACGAAACTCAAGTTATGATCAAAAGAAGTTTGAATATGAATCTGAACAAATTTTGAAATTTGAAAATTTCAAAAAGTTGATGTGACAGGTTCACTGGATAGGTGAAAACAAGACGAAACTATAGGCGCTTGTTTCATCTAATTTGGATGAACGAGTAAAAACTTTATTTGAAAAATCAGAGCCAAGTTGTTTTACGGAACAAAAAAATAGCTACGGCTAAAAGAATTTTAGGTCTAATGTATAAATACATAGACTAATTGATAATCTAATTATTCTATCGTACTAGTCTAGAAACAATAAATCACGGAAGTATAAAAAGAAAAAACGAAGAAATATACTTTTATAAGGTAGAGAAAAGACGACCTCAGAAAGAGGAGACAATTTCCAGAAGTCCCGCCGGAGAGGAGAAAAATATTTTTTTAATGAATCTAGTCAAACCAAAATATTAATTCAACCCGAATCGAATGATTTTTGAAGGCTCTATGTGTCTATATTTATAGATGGAAAAGAGGTTTAGGGGTCAAAGGCTGGCAATGTGGGATTAAACGTAGACAAAAAAGGAGACGAAAGAGATATAAAAAACAAAGAAAAGAAACGCCGCCGCATGGGCCTTCGGCCGGCCTGCGCGTGCGCGCGCACGTGTGGATGCCCAGAGTTTTTTTCTTCCTTTTCTTTACAAAAGAAAACTATATTTTTCTTGAACAAAAAATAAATAAATTGAAGGACAACCGAAAAAAATCATATAGCCCAGCCTACTCGCTATGTTGCGCATGCTGGCGAGGGATAGCAGTCGGTCGCTCGTACAGTTTTTTTTATAAAAAACGGAAAATAAAAAAGAAATAAATTAAAAAATTCCATAGGCATATTATATATCAAAATTTTCAGAAAACGATTTTCTACAATATTAACATTTTTCTAGCATCAAATGAAATCCAGAAAAATTTAAATAAAGCAAATAGTCCTACTATTGAAGTAAAACCTAATAAAAATCTTTTTAAAAATACCAAAATAATTTCAAATTTATTTCTCTCCAATTTTTTGATGTAGGGAATCATTTTACCCTATTTTATATATATTTTATTTTTGGAGAAAAATAATTTGAATAAAACCCAAATAATTTCAATGGCTCTTAAATTTGATTCTTTTAAACTCCCAACTCATATTTCATATGTTTTGAAGAAGTCATTTTATCTTCTCTCATGAAAATCATTGAGTTGCATAGAGTTTTCTGAATTTGAAACATTTCCAAATGAAATTCAAATATTTTCAAACACCCTTTTCATTTTAAATGGAAGAAGTCATGTCATCTTCTCTATAGGGTTTTGTATTTAAAAATAAACTTTGAATTCATGGAGATCATAAATGCAAGATGAAAGTTTGGGAAAGTCCTTCTATTCCCTCTCATTTAACTTTCAAAGTTTCGAATTTCACTCAATTTCACACAAGCAACCACACCACAATCAAACAATCAATTGAAAGTATTTATTTAATATAACATTCCAAAATTAGAATTTTGGGATGTTACAGGTGCCGTACGTTTGGTGCTTGGATCGGTTGGATAGCGAAGACGTTCGACTACATCAACCGTGTTACTAAACGCTTCCGCTTTCGGTTTATGAGGTACGTGGACACACTCTCCCCTCTTGTTGCTATGCATCTCCTAGACAGATCTTGCGTGATCGTAGGAATTTTTTTGAAATACTGCGTTCCCCAACACAGCCGGCGAGCACAACGAGCTGGGCGAGCGGCCAGGGGAGACTCGGAGGGCAGGGCTCGGTGGCTGGGGCAGGCTGAGGCTAGGCGCACGTGACGGCAGTGGAAGGGCAGACACGGGCGAGGTCGGGCGCGCGTCGCTGCGGTCGGGCAGGAGCCGAGCGTGTGTATGCGGTGAGCGAGGGAAACAGGTAGCAGGGGAACCGGGGTGCGGCAGTAAACGTAGTGAGCACGCGGGTGGGACGGTGCCGGCGACAAAGATCGAGGGGAGAGGAGGCCAGCGACCTCACCAGCGTTGCAGGGGTATGACCGTCGAGGCTCGAGGAAGCCTTTGGGGAGGAGGACAGGGATGACGTGCGGCGACGGATGACGATGGGGTTGAGGCAGTGACGGCGAGGGACTACGGCAAGGCGGGCTCGGTCGAGTGGTGTCAGGGCGACGAGGCGATGGCGTCGACGGGGTTTGTCGAGGGAGAGGTCGAGGACGCGGTTCCGGCAAGGCTCGACGGGACGCCGGGTTCGTCCCCCCTTCATGATATAGATCAGGATTGAGAGGTGGGGGAGAGACAAGGGAGAGTGGGGGCGAGTGCGGATGGTTATCCTAGGGTTACGGGGTGTGGGGATAAGGGGAAGTGGGGGTGGTGAAAGGATCAATATGGTTGACTAGAGGGGGGTGAATAGGCAACTAACAATTTTTACTTTTCTTTACCAAATTAAACTTTGCATCAAAGTAGGTTGTCTAGATATGCAACTAGGTGAGCAACCTATATGATGCAGCAACAACAACGAACAAACACGCAAGCAAGAGAAGTAACACTAATGAGCTTGCACAAGTAAAGGTAAGAGATAACCAATAGTGGATCCGGTGAAGACGAGGATGTGTTACCGAAGTTCCTTCCTTTTGAGGGGAAGTACGTCTCCGTTAGAGCGGTGTGGAGGCACAATGATCCTCAAGAAGCCACTAGGGCCACCATATTCTCCTCACGCCCTCACACAATGCGAGATGTCGTGATTCCACTATTGGTGCCCTTGGAGGCGGCAACCGGACCTTTACAAACAAGGTTGGGGCAATCTCCACAACTTAATCGGAGGCTCCCAACAATACCACGAAGCTTCACCACAATGGACTCTGGCTCCATGGTGACCTCAACCGTCTAGGGTGCTTAAACACCCAAGAGTAACAAGATCCGCTAGGGATAGGTGGGGGAATCAAAAAACTCTTGGTGGAAGTGTAGATCGGGGCCTTCTCAACCACTCCCGAGCAAATCAACAAGTTTGATTGGCTATAGAGATAGATCGGGCGAAAATGGAGCTTGGAGTATTAATGGAGCTTGAGGGGAAAGAGGTAGGTCAGCTTTGCGGAAGAAGACCTCCTTATATAGTGGGGGGAACAATCCAACCGTTACCCCCCCCCCAAACAGCCCCGTAGAGGGCGGTACTACCGCGGGAGACAGCGGTACTACTGCTGGGTTAAGCGGTACTACCGCTCCCTTCAGCGGTACTGCCGCGCAGAAAGAAGGGTAAAGGGAAAGAGGGAACCGGGCGGTACTGCCGCGGTGGAAGGGCGGTACTGCCGCTAATGGGCGGTACTGCCGCACTACTGCCGCAGCGAGGTACCGCACAATCCGACACAGAAAAAGACCCCTTGAATCGACGCGGTAGGGACATGGCAAGCCAGCGATAGTACAGCTGGGGAGTCACCGGCAGTACTATCGCTGCGGAGCGGTACTGCCGCTTGTGACCCCTAAGCGGTACTACCGTTGGGTACCGCGGTACTACCGCTGGGTACCAGACAAAGCCCACAAGAAGAGAGAAGATCTCTCCATAGAAGCGAGGGCTCGGAGGGTGAGAAGTGGATGTGTACGTCGAAGGGTGAGAAGCGGATGTGTACGTGTTGATTCCACCCAAGCAATACCAAAGCGGACACCCTCTTGATAGTACGGTGCCCTCTACGCAACTAGTCCACCAAAAAAGAAACGAAAGAGCTACACCGTCTTGAATGACACTCCGAGGGGAAGAAATCGTCTCGTGCCAAGGATGAATCTCTGAAATGCTCAAAGCACACGATTAGTCCGCAAACACGTTGTCATCAATCACCAAAACCACATCGAGAGAGATATGCCTCAACAATCTCCCCCTTTTTGGTGGATTGATGACAACTAGGGATTTGCACGAGGGAGAGACATGAAAGAAAAGATACTTAGGACTACAACATATAGACGGGCTCCCCCTGAATGTGTGCACCTAGAAAGGAGTGGCTTTGGAAAGCATGACACACACATTAGGATCAACACTCCCCCTATATATTATAGTCCAATAACCTAAGCAAAGGATATATGAGAGCAAGGAATGTAAAACAAGGTAAACATGCAACTCATAAGATACCAAAGTACTAGATAGACATAGATAAGATAATAAGGTAGCATATGTCTCACACCATATGACTAGAACTTAGGTCTCAAAGGCATAAAACCAAACAAAGCAAAGCAGATGGCAAACACAAACACGGCACACAAAACACGGCAGCGACACAAATCCCTAAAACTCTCTCCCCCTTTGGCATCGAGACACCAAAAGGGCAAAGAGCAAAGCTACGACTCCAGGTGATATCAAGCAGAGGATCACAAGCATCACATCCCTGTGGAATCGTCTGCACCGCCGTCATCGGTCAGGAACTGCTCGGCCTCTGAATCGGTCCACGGGCAATGATGCTGGATCCACTCTTCTTCCTCAGTGATCTGATCCTCTGAACCACTGACAACGGTTGCACCCAACTGACGCATGAGCTCCTTGTGACGCCCCTGGCCTTCTTCTCCGCCACATGAGTCATGTACTGGCCATGTGAATCCATGCAGAAGAGCTTCCTCATCTTGTGCTTGAGCTTCTTTGCCCAAGAGGGCTCTGTCCCAGATGGCTCATAGTCCTCATCGTCATCATCAGCCTCAGCCTCGCCCTCGGTGTCTGTGGCAGCTGCAATGGATGGACCCCCAGCTTTGGGAGCGGGGGCGCCCCAATCGTCCTTCTTCCTCAGACGCTTGATCTCGTGAGACACCAAATCTCTAGTTTCCAACCAAACCTTGGGATAGACATGTGCCCAAGCCTTCTCAATGAGAAGCATGATGAACGGACCATAGATCGGGCATTTGCGCCCATAAATGGCAGAAAGAAGCTCAGACCACATAACATGAGAGATGTCTAGGGACTCGCCAGTGGTTGCTTCCTTCTCATGCTGGCAGAAGAGTAGCATGTCCACAAGATAGGAGTGGACCATATCCAGATTCCCGATGCGAGGGAAAATAGTCTCTCGAAAGACACGATGAAGGATGTCGAGATAGGGAGGCAGCTCATAGGTTTCCTTCTGAGTCACAGGGTTGACCTTCACAGTGCAGTAGGGCCACAGAGCTTGCTTGTGAGTGGAGGTTGCATTGCGGTGAGGGCGGAAACCAACTGGAGTCTCAAGCCCTTGATCTTCCACATGAAGTAACTCCATGAAGGCCTTCCACTTGACAGAAAGCAGCTCGCCATTGGTCATCCAAGTCAGAGTCCTATCTACATCAGTCCCAAGATGGACAGTGGCATAAAATTGAGCCACGAAATCAGCATCGAAATCCTTGTTGAACTACATGATCCTGAGAATGTTCAGCTGGGTACACATCTGAAGAGCTTCACCAAAGTACTCCAGATCCTTTTCCATGGCATCCGTGTAGATGGAGTGAACATCAACATAGAGATTCTTCTTGGCCTTGATCACATCAAAGAAAATGGCGAACTAAAAGCGGTTCCAGAACGGGCGGTTGACCAAATTGGGTTCTTGGGCTTCCTCATAGGGGTTACGGCGACGCTTTGCCCAGAACTCCTTGGCAGTCATCTCAGTCGCAGTCTTGCCCTTGGGCTTCGTCCTGTTGGCAGGCTTCTTCTGGAGTTGAGGCGGAGGAGGCGCACTGGAGGAAGCACCCGCAGGCGGTGGTGGAACACTAGAGGAACCAATTGCTGACTCAGAAGTGCGGTAGCGCTTTGAAGATGCACGACCGGGGTTGATACGGCGGGCTTGCTGCTCAGGAAGATCATCACCTAGAACCAAACACACAAGAAACAGAAACAACACGAAAGAAAGAGCATAAGCCACCAAACGAAACAGTAAGGATCAATGTGAGGTAGAAAATATTGGAACTAGGCATCCGACGGTAGTACCGCAATCTACCCGTGGCAGTACCGCTCGTGTGGCAGTACCGCTCGTGCGGCGGTACCGCTCAAGGTGAGCGGTAGTACCGCCCCGAATGGGGAACGTCGGTTTTCTACTGCCGTGGTCAGATGCGGCACTACCGGGATGCCAAATTCAAAAATTTATCCTACCAAACATCAATCCAAAAAGCCTAGAAGCAATCTCCATCCACCACAAGCCTCTTCATAGCCAAAAAACTAGAAAATAATGCCTATTGCCCCTAAGAACTAGATGCAAGATCTAGGCAAAGAGAAACCGAGAACGGGGGCAATATCGGCATCCATGGCTGGAGGACGAGATGGAGAACGACTCCACCAGAGGAAATGGAGAGAAGCGGCCGGAAAACAGCGGCTAGCTGGTGCCCTCCCGCGGCGAGGCGTCGCTGGAGCGACGAGGAAGACGAGCGAGTGGGGGCGGTAGTACCGCTGGTGAGGGCGGTAGTACCGTTTAACCCTCATAAGCGGTAGTACCACAATCGCAGCGGTAGTACCGCTCAGCCGCAACAAGGACTAGGTAAAAGGGGGCTTAACTCTCGAAAAAGAACGAAATGAAAATGGGAACAAAACACACACACAAAAACAACAAAGAGAACGAGAAACACACACCTCTCTAAGAGAGGGCGGTGGCTGAGGCCACCTATGTTTGTGTTTAGAGGTATGGCGCCGCGAAGATTTTAACCTTGGGCCCATGACCAACACTCATCTTTGAAGCACAAGTGCCATAAAGAAATGGCTAATGTGAAAGAGTTTGGTTAGTTTATGCATTATGAGGGGAGGGAAAGTTCATTGAGAGAACAACACTCCCCCTATGTCCATGCCTACACCTAAACTAGACAACAAGTTGAGTGAGGTGGGGTGTGCAGGGGTTCAAGTCACATTGCTCGAATCAATGATATTTAGCTCATGCCTTAACTCGTGAAATCTTGCTTCATCCAAAGGCTTTGTGAAGATATCTGCAAGGTTATCATGAGAGTTGACATAGTTGAGATCGATCTCCCCTCGCCTAATGTGATCCCGGATGAAATGATACCTAATCTCAATATGCTTTGTCTTGAAGTGTTGCACCAGGTTGAGGGAAATCTTGATGGCACTTTCATTGTCACACCAAAGAGGCACTTTGTCACAAGTGACACCGTAATCCTTTAGAGTTTGCTCATCCATAAAAGTTATGCACAACAACTACCGGCAGCCACATACTCCACTTTCGTGGACGAGAGAGACACACAACTTTGCTTCTTGGAAGACGAACTTACCAAAGAGCAACCAAGAAACTGGCACCCTTTGGAAGTGGAATTCCTATCCACTTTGTCTCCCGCCCAATCCGAGTCCGAATAACCTACAAGCTTGAAATTTGCTCCTCTTGGGTACCGTAAGCCAAAGTTTGGGGTATGAGCCAAATATCAAAAGATTCGTTTGACCGCCACATAGTGACTTTCCTTAGGTGCGGCTTGAAACCATGCACAAATTCCCACACTGTCGGAGTAATGGGCCACGGGTAGGCTAACCCAGGCCCAGAACCTTTCAAGACATTAAGGCAGACTGCGCCCCTCGAGACCTCAGGACGAAGAGCCGCCTTCTAAGAGTCGGCGGTGAGGCGGTCGGCTGCCCACTCGTGGCTGAGTCCCAGGGACGACTTCAGGACAAGCCGACTCCTGACTGGCGACTTCCAGAGAAGCCGGCCTTGGGGAGTCGGCCCGCGACGCCAACAACCCCCATGCCCTCATAAAGAGGGACGGGACGGGGAGTGGCCACAGTAAGGTCCACTCCCACCCCTTCTCCAAGGGCAGGCGCGGCTACAGTACGCCGTACCCGCGGAGATCTCCGCGCGGCGCGACACTGTTGCCATGCCGGCCCTGACATCAGCCCCAGGGGGCGGAGCCCTGTGCCCACGACGGCCTGCTGGTATGACCCAAGGATGATGGGTCCCACCAGTCGGCGGGCGTACGAAAGACGGTGAAAGCACCACCAGTTGGCACGGATGGGAGTCGGCCACCAGAAGTCGGCCGGCCCCTCCCACGGGCCCCACGCGCCATTAATCAGACACGACAAGTAGTGGCCATAGTGATCGCCCGCCAGACGGCGGGGCTGTCGCCACGACCTCATGACCGAGCCTGCGTCATTAGAGGCACGGCTACAGTAATCTGCAGCCGGCAAGACCCGCCCGCGGCGGACGCGGCCTGTCGGCTCCACACCAAGCCAGTCGGCGGGCCCCAAGAGTCGACGGATAAGACAGCGGCTAGAGAGACTGACGGCTGGGCCCGCGCCCAGCTGGATTACCACTATACCCCTGGGGGTAGGCCTATATAAGCCTCCCAGGGCATCCATGCAAAGGGTTGGAATCCATTACACTAGACCAGATCATATAGGAAGGAGAGAGCTAGCCTTGCCTTCTCCTACCTCCAAGGAAACAGCTCAAGGAGCAACCGTGTAAACACTTTGCCATAGCGATCATGCGGAGACCCCGTAGAGTAGCAGTAGGGGTATTATCTCCTCGGAGAGCCCTGAAGCTGGGTAAGATTCGCCGGCGTGCATGTCTTCGCCTTATCCTGTTTCCAGGCACCGGCGACGTTCTACTCGCCCCCACCATGATAAGCCATCCTTTGGCATATGTCGCACACAACCCCCGACACTTGGCGCCCACCGTGGGGCCTGGTGCACCGTCGTCCAGAGACCTGCTCTGGACAGGAACCCTTTTTCTCCCTGGCGAGCGCAGCCAGCCTGGCACGCCAGACGGAGTTTGTGCTAACGCGCTGCACGGCGTTGAGATCGCCTGCGCAGCCAGCTGCCTCGCTGATCTTGTCGGCGAGGTTTGCCTCTCCAACGAACCTGCATCCAACGCAGGCACGGGAGGCCCTGAGAGCCTCCTCGCGGGCCTCCTCGACCAACTCCACGTCGCCGGCGAGCCTGCCGTGGACTTGGAGTCTGTAGGCTCCACCGACCCGATGCTGGTCGGCTCCGACACCGCGTCGCTCGACGCGTTCCCCACCAACATGGTGGTCTACGACGAGCCTCTCCCTCGCGCGGAGAGCAACAGAAGCACCGTCACCGAGGTGCTCGTCATCGGTCATGACGAGCCTCCCGGTGGAGGAGCGCATGACCCACTTGGCGCGGCACTACAAGACCTGACTGCGCCCATTCCAGAAGAGCTGACGTGGAGACGTTGGAGGCGCGCCGCCTTCAGCTCGTTGAAGGCGCGAAGAAGCTGGCTAGCATGAGACGCTTGTCAGAAGCCTACCAGCGTGAGATGGATCGCGCTGTGGGTGGCTCGCCAGCCCCAGCTGGGCCCAGCCGCCTTGGCATGGTCCAGCAGCGCAGCGTGGCCATCGCCAACCTGTTCGGGGCAAATCGCCCTGTGTACGCCACGCCTGCGGAGAACATTCAAGCCGCCCAGGCGGCGGCGGATGAGCTGGACAACTTCGAGGGCGAAGAGAGCCACCTGATGATGGAGCGAGTCCAGCGGCTCCTCGACGCGGCTGCTGCACAGAACGAGCCCGCTGCCGCACGAAGGCGACGCAGCGGCAAAACGACGACCTTCGCCGAGATCAAGGCGCGACGTCTCGGACGCCTACTGGCGGCGCACGAGGAAGGAAAGACAAGGATCCGGTTGTCAGCCATAGTCGAACTCACATTACCATAGAGCGCGACCAAGACGGCCGCCCGAGAGCAGTGGAACGACGGGACGACTGTCCGCCTCCTCCTCCTCGCAAGGAAAGGCGAGTCTCCCTGCCTCCTGTTGACCATCAGACTGTCGGCGACCACCTTGGCCACCGAGAGGGAGTCAGAGAAAACGACGCCCGCCACCGGATCGACCGACTTCACCGATCCCTGGCGCTGGAAGAAGAAGACGAGTTGGGTCCGCCTTGTTTCGGGCCCCGCATTCGAGACGAGCCCTTTCCAAAAGGGTTCACGCTCCCAAGAGACACGCCCAAGTACACCGGCTCCGTGAAGCCGGAGGACTGGCTGGTTGACTACTCCACGACTGTCAACATAGCGAACGGCAACAAGCGTGTCGCCGTAAAATACGTTCCGCTCATGCTCCAGGGCATGGCCCGGACATGGCTGAACAGCCTGAAGCCCCGCAGCATCAACAGCTGGGTCGACTTCAGTGAAGCATTCGTCCGCAACTTCACAAGCACGTACAAGCGTCCTCCCAAGCCTCGTCAGCTTTCCTTGTGCATGCAAGGCCCCAACGAGTCGACTCGCGACTACCTCACGCGTTGGGCCGAGCTTCGGAACTCCTGCGAGGGTGTGCACGAGGTGCAGGCTATCGAGTACTTCACCATCGGGTGCAGAGAAGGCACCCTCCTCAAGCACAAGCTCCTCTGCGACGAGCCAGAAACCCTCGACGAGCTACTGATCATAGCAGACAAGTATGCCACAGCCGACTCCTCCATGAAGGCGGAGATTCAAGTTAGCGCGACTGGCAAAGTGGCCCCTCAGGCCCCAAGAACTCCGGCAGGAGACGCCAGTCAGCGACAACAGCAGAACGACCACAAGCGCAAGGCCCCGCAGCCGGCTTCCAGCAGCCGGCAGGTCGCAACAGTTGAAGACGAGCAGCCGGATGGGCAGCCTCCACCCAAGCGACAGAAAGGTGGCAAGCCCAACTGGTTGCCGGCTTTCTCATACGAGCAGACTCTGGATGGTCCTTGCAAGTTCCATAGCGGCGCGAAGCCGTCGAATCACACCACCCGAAAGTGCCACTGGCTCACCAGGATCGCCAAAGGAGACGGCCTCCTACCTCCCCCGCCTGCTGGGCAGCAGCCTCCGCCTCCGCCCCAGCATCCGGCTGTCAGGCCAGTCGGCGCAGTACAAGACGAGTACCCCGAAGAGCATGGAGCCTACGTGATATTTACTAGCATGGCTGATGATCGACGCAGCAGGCGGCTGCAGCGACAAGAGGTGAATGCAGTAGCATCAGAGGCGCCAGAGTTCATGCACTGGTCCAAGAAGCCTATCAGCTGGAGCAGGGCTGATCACCCAGAGGTGATGCCGAGTCCGGGCTCTTATGCCTTGGTCTTGGATGCCACCTTTGCCACGGATAGACAAGCTGCTCGTTTCTCGCGAGTTCTGATAGACGGAGGCAGCAGCATCAACATCCTGTACAAGGACACCATGGAGAAGTTAGGAATCAAGCAAAGACAACTTCAGAACAGCCGGACTGTGTTCCACGGCATTGTTCCCGGTCTTTCCTACTCACCAATCGGCAAGATCCTGATGGACGTCCTCTTTGGAGACAAAGATCACTTCCGCCTAGAGTCAGTTTGGTTTGAGGTGGTGGACCTCGAGAGCCCCATGCATTACTTGGCCGACCCGCCCTGGCCAAGTTCATGGCGGTCCCCCACTACGCCTACCTCAAAATGAAGATGCCCAGTTCCAGGGGGATTCTGACCGTAGCCGGCGACTACCGGAAGTCGTCTGCCTGCGCGGCTGAGAGTAGTCGGCTGGTCGAGTCCCTGGTGATCGCGGCCGAGAAGCGGCTCCTTGACCGGGTTGTGGCGATGGCCGGCAAGCAGCTAGAGGTGTCGCCTAATCCAAAGGAGTCGGAGGCTGAGGGTTCATTCAAGCCGGCCAAGGAGACAAAGAAGATACCCTTGGATCCAGAGCACCCAGAGAGGTACGTTGTCGTAGGCGCAAACCTTGACAGCAAATAGGAAGGCGAGCTCGTCGATTTCCTCCATGAGAATCGGGACATCTTCGCATGGTCCCCCAAAGACATGCCAGGTGTACAGACGGAATTCGCCGAGCACAAGTTACATGTCCGATCTGATGCAAAGCCGGTCAGGCAGCCTTTGCGCCGCCTATCAGAAAAAAAGAGAAGAGTTGTCGGAGAATAGATAGCCCGACTCCTAGCATCCGGCTTCATTATGGAAGTATTCTTTCCAGAGTGGCTAGCCAACCCGGTCCTGGTACTGAAGAAGAACAAGCAGTGGCGAATGTGTATTGACTACACAAGCCTCAACAAGGCCTGCCCCAAGGACCCGTTTGCTTTACCAAGAATTGATCAGGTGATAGACTCCACAGCCGGATGTGAGCTGTTGAGCTTTTTGGATGCATATTCAGGATATCACCAGATCAAGTTGAACTCGGCTGACAGACTGAAGACCGCCTTCATCACGCCGTTTGGAGCCTTCTGCTACCTCACCATGATGTTCGGCTTGAGGAATGCCGGCGCCACCTTTCAGCGTTGCATGCAGAAGTGCCTCCTCAAGCAACTCGGCAGAAACGCCCACATCTACGTGGACAATGTGGTGGTGAAGACGAAAAAGCGTGGAACACTGCTGGAAGACCTCAAGGAGACCTTTGAGAACCTGCGCCGATTCCAGATCAAGCTCAACCCTAAGAAGTGCGTCTTCGGAGTACCAGCGGCCAACTCCTTGGCTTCCTGGTCTCTGAACGCGGCATAGAGTGCAACCCTGTAAAGATCAAGGCCATTGTGAGGATGGAGGTACCCAGCCGACTGCTAGACGTGCAAAAGTTCACCGGCTGCTTGGCGTCCATCAGCCGATTCATCAGTCGGCTGGGCGAGAAAGCTCTCCCCTTATACCAGCTCATGAAGAAGACCACTTTTTCGAGTGGAACCACAAGGCGGACGAAGCTTTTCTCCAGTTGAAGAAGATGCTGACTACTCCACCCGTTCTGGCGGCTCCGACTGCTAAGGAACCTATGCTCCTGTACATTGCCGCCACCAGCCGGGTAGTCAGCACAGTCATTGTAGTGGAACGCAAGGAGGAAGGCAAGGCATTACCTGTCCAGAGACCGGTATATTACCTGAGCGAAGTACTGTCGGCCTCCAAGCAGAACTACCCCCACTACCAGAAGATGTGCTATGGCGTGCACTTTGCCGCCAAGAAATTGAAGCCTTACTTTCAAGAGCATCCAATCACTATGGTCTGCACGGCCCCACTTGCCGAAATCATCGGAAGCCGAGATGCTTCTGGCCGAGTGGCCAAATGGGCCATAGAGCTGGCTCCCTATACCATCCACTACCAGCCCCGCACCGCCATCAAGTCACAAGCACTGGCCGACTTTCTCGTCGACTGGGCCGAGACCCAGTACCTACCTCCAGCGCCCGACTCCACCCATTGGCGAATGCATTTTGACGGCTCCAAGATGCGCACCGGCTTGGGAGTCGGCGTTGTCCTCACTTCTCCTAAAGGCGACAAGCTCAAATACGCACTGCAAATCCATTTTGCCGCCTCCAACAACGTCGCCGAGTATGAGGCGCTCATTCACGGGCTCCGGCTTGCCAAAGAACTTGGCATTCGCCGGATCCTGTGTTATGGCGACTCGGACTTAGTGGTCCAGCAATCGTCTGGCGACTGGGACGCCAAAGATGCAAACATGGCGAGTTACCGTTTCCTCGTGCAGCAACTCAGTGGATATTTCGAGGGGTGCGAGTTCCTCCATGTGCCAAGAAACGACAACGACCAAGCAGACGCCTTGGCACGAATTGGCTCTACCCGCCAAGCAATACCATCTGGCGTCGCCCTTCAACGCCTCCTCAAGCCGTCTGTCAAGCCTTCACCAGAATCAGACTCCATCTTCATGCCGGCTCCTCCCGAAGAAGTCGGATTCGACTCCAGACCCCCGATGGACGGTACGGGGATTTTGGCAGATGGCTCCAAAGCCGCCACAGTCGAGGCCGGCCCAAGGACTGCAGAACCCGGCCCGGGGACTGTGGTGGCCGGCCCGAAGACTCCAGAACTCGGCCCAAGAGTTGCCCAGTCGGCCTGGGGACTTCATTAATCCAGAAAGCGGTTGTTGACTCCAGCCCGGCGCCTCCCAGCCCGGCCGCCCTCGTCCAAGTTGTAGTTCTGGCAGTCGAAGAAATAGCAGCACCCTCATGGGCCCAGCCCATCCTCAAATTTCTGGTGAGAAAAGCGCTGCCGACTGATGAGACCTTAGCTCGGCAAGTACAACGCCGAGCAGCAGCCTACACCATAGTCAACAGAGAGCTGGTTAGGCGCAGCATCACTGGTGTCTACCAGCGCTGCGTAGAGCCAGAGCAAGGCCAAGCAATTCTCAAAGACATCCATCAAGGCGAGTGCGGCCACCATGCGGCTTCAAGAGCACTCGTCGCCAAAGCTTTCCGACACGGTTTCTTTTGGCCAACGGCCTTAGAAGAGGCCAAGGAGTTGGTCCAAAAATGCAAAGGGTGCCAGAAGTTCCGCTCCAAGCCGCATCAGTCGGCTTCTGCACTCAAGACCATCCCCATTGCATGGCCCTTCGTAGTTTGGGGTCTAGACATGGTGGGACCATTCAAGACGACACGAGGTGGCTTAACTCACTAGTCGCGGTGGACAAGTTCACCAAGTGGATAGAAGCGAAGCCAATCAAGAAACTGAACTGTCCGACTGCCGTGACTTTCATCTCCGACAACACAATTCGGTACGGCATACCACACAGCATCATCACCGACAACGGCACGAATTTTGCCAAAGGCACCTTGGCCCATTTCTGTGCGACATAGGGCATCCGACTGGACCTAGCATCCGTCGCCCATCCACAGTCAAACGGACAGGTGGAGCGAGCAAATGGCCTCATCCTGTCTGGCATCAAGCCCCGACTGATCGAGCCTCTGGAGCGCTCGAATGGCTGCTGGCTCGACGAGTTGCCAGCCGTCCTATGGAGTCTGCGCACGACTCCAAACAAGTCAACCGGCTTCACGCCTTTATTCCTTGTCTACGGTGCTGAAGCCCTCATCCCAAGGGACATAGAATTCGATTCCCCGCGAGTCACCATGTACACCGAGGAAGAAGCAGAAGAAGCACGACAAGACGGCGTCGACCTGCTGGAAGAGGGCCGGCTGTTGGCACTCAGCCGGTCCAGCATCTACCAGCAGAGCTTGCTCAGATACTACAATAGGAAGGTCAGGCCGAGATCTTTCCAGGAGGGCGACCTCGTGCTCCGATTAATCCAGCGAACAGCCGGCCAACACAAGCTGTCGGCACCTTGGGAAGGCCCCTTCATCATCAGCAAAGTGCTGGGCAACAACTCCTACTACCTGATCGACGCTCAGAAGCCCCGAGCACGCAAGAGGGACGACTCCGGCAAAGAGACAGAGCGGCCATGGAATGTAAATCTCCTCAGAAAATTTTACAGTTAAACATAGTATGTATCACGCTACCTTTTGTATTAAAAGTACCAAGACTTCGGGCCCCCCGAGAAGAGCTCGGGGACTGCCCTCTTTTATCTATATGATAAGAAATATGCCTTTGAGTATATTACTCTTTGTTATGCCGTTTGGCACCAGGTTCGACTAGTCGGCCCGGGGACTTGCCGACCTGCGCTATGAAATGCTTCCTGCAGCCGGACAAGTAGTGTGTGGCGTCTAAACCATCTCCTGCCAGAAGCCGCAGCTCGCAGAGCGACTGTCTGGTGGGAAGGAGTAAGGAAGAATGGGTGTCCACATGAAAAATGGCTAAGGACTCAAAGCACAAACATAGCTTAAGGCTGGCTTCCAGCCTTTTTTCGCAAACCGACTCTTGAATAGTCGGCTTGCTGCCTTCTATCTGACTTGTTAAACAACCCTAAAAACGGCTAAGTACTTGCCTTCCCAAAGTGACCAAGAATTTGATCCAGCAGTAGTCCATGTAGCGGCTATCTGACTGACAAAGACGGCAACTGAGGGAAGACGACAAAGGAAAAAGCCAAAAGAACAATGAGCAAGAAAGATAGAAGTCGGATGAATATTTACATAACAAAGGCCCTTGGCCGAATCTTCGAGCAGAATTTCAAAATACACCCCACGGGTGGAATTGTGCGGATTAACGAGTTCTTCAAAAACTATTAGAATAGATAAAACAAAGACAATGTGGCAGCCTAGGGGGCGGCAGATGGGTTTGGAGGATCGGAGGAGACGGCAGTGTTGGATGTTGGGGCAGCCGGCTGGGCGGTCTCTGCTTGATCACCTCCGGCAGCAGTCGGCTCGGGCGGGCACGGCTCGTTGCTAGAGGCACGGTCGAGCTGAGGCTGGCCGTCCGCTCTGTCTTCCGGTGCCTCCGTCTCGCTCCCGTCCTCGGCCTCGTCTTCCTCCTCGATGCTGGAGCCGATCACCTCTGCCGAGTCCTCGCCGTAGTCGGGGTTCAGCCCAAACCACTCCGACGGCACCTCCTCGCCGTCTTCAGCCCGCTCGGGGACAAAGATGCTGGTGTCGGTGTACTCGATGATCGCCGTCGCATGCTTGACAAGGGCATCTTCTGCGGCTGCCAGCTCCGGCTAGGCCTCTGGCCGGAGTGTGGCCAGCCGGTCTAGGTCCAGCCCCGGATACCACGCCTTGACGAATTCCAAGGCTCGGCACGCTCCGGCCCGGGCCGAGGAACCCTTCTAGGCCACAAGATGGCCAGCCGCGACCTCCAGCCAGTCGGCAGTCCGACTGGGGGTGCGCGGAGCCTGCACGTCTGGCCATAGGGCGGCGATCGCTTGGGCGCCGACACGTTGAAGCCGGCGCATCATCTGGTGGGCCGGCCGCAGGCGAGCCCCAATGCTCAAAATATGCTCGTCAAGAGTCCGAGGGGCATCAGCAACGATCTCCGCGCCACCTGCCCTCCGCTCCTCGCGGTCGGCCTCGATAGCTTGAATGGCGGCCTGCGAGTGGCCGGGGAAGAAGTCTGCCAAGACGGAAAGAATGAAGAACAAGTCAAAAAAACCAGGAGTTAGCTCGACATATAGTCGACGGCTCGAAGAAGGAAAGCAAAGAAGCTCATCGTCAACGAGGTCCTCGATCTCGTGGAAGCCGGAGACCAGCATTGCCTCCTTGTCGATCCAGGAGGAACGCTCGCTCGCGAACTCGGCCAGGAGGGCGGCTTCCGCCTCTTCCGCCTCCTTTTGCATCTTCGTAAGCAGCTCCTTCTGCTCTGCCAATTGTGCGGCCAGCAGATCACGCTTTGCGGCGAGCTTGCTGCCCTCCTCCCCCTTGGCGCGCAACACGGAGTTGGCTTCGCTCAGCTGCTATTAAAGAGCGGTGTTGGCCTCTGAAGAGAAAGAAGAAAGAAGGCATTAAGTCATCAACGAAGAAGGTCGCCGGGGAGATCCGGCCCGACTGCTCAGCAGTCGGCCCGAATCTCGGGGACTACAGCCCGCGGGTGCGCCAGCGCGCCCCCGCAAGGAAGAAAAAGAACTCACTCCGGCTCTCTGACAAGTCGGCAGTCCGCTTGCCCAGCTCTTCAACGTTGCGGTTGAAGGCGGTGACACTACGGTTGTGATAGTCCTGCAACAAGTATTTCAGAACAAAGGTTAGTACCCGGAACTTACCAATTGGAGTTCCGGGCCGCCTGCTCAGCAGCCGGCCCAGAACTCAGGGACTACACCCAGTGGGTGTGCTGGCGCGCCCCCATAGAGAGAAACAAGAAAACAGGGACAAAGGAGAAAGCATACCCGGATGGCTGCCCGCGACGCCAGGTGCACCTTGGTGCACTTTCGGATGGCGTCGCTCTCAGCTCGCAGCTTCATCTGGACATCCAGAAGCGCCTGGTTCAGCGGGCCCGTTCCACCTCCTCGCACCCACCCAATGGGCGCGGCACTTGTCGCTTCGGCGTCTGGAATCGTCGAGCTGGCGGTGCCGATCTCCAAGGGGCATGGTGCCGAAGTCGCCTTCCAAAGACGGCGGCGCGTTGGCGAGCCAACTTGAAGGAGTAACCTTGCCACGGCCTCATCTTCAGTCGGCGGCAAGGGTGGATCCACCGGCTGTTTGCCTTGCGCGCTTCTAGACGACGGCGGGGGCGGCTGTGGCGGCGCAACCGCCCGCTCGCCCTCCTCCGGCGCCGGCGATATCTCTCCCTCCGGTGCGAGGCGGACCGCACTAAGTCCCTGCCAGGCAGCCGCCGTGTTTGGCGGAGGATCTCGATGTTGTCGTCGTCAACCTCGGAGCCATCCCACACTCCGGAGCGAACAACAGGAGGCGCGGCGGCGAAGGAGGAGCTCATCGCTGCGGGCACGGCGCAGTTCGGAGTAGTAGCGGCAAGAAGAAGAAGAAGCAAGAAGGAGTGAAAGGAAGTGGGGAGAATGGGCGCGCATGCTTCGCCGCCCCCCTCTCCCCGCCTACTTGTAGGCTCGTGGGCTGAGAAGTCGAGGGGGCGGACGTGGGATTAACTGCGCCCGGGACCCCACGACCCCCACGATTTACCACACGAAGTTACCACGTGCAATAACCGTGCGGGAACCCCAACCGTCCGCGCGGCCGCAATGGATCCGTTCGCATGCCGAGGCGCGGTAGTGGCGGGCCCCGCCTATAGGCCTGTCCTGTCGCGCGCGTGGGCGATCAGACTAGCTCCGCCACATGGCGCCTCGCGACGGGTCAACCACGGGCGGCAACCCGTAAGCTTATCAGGCACGCCGCTTGAACTCCGCCGCAACGTTCAAACTTTTTTAGGGGTAAGTCGGCCTTGAGCAAGTCCGACTCCAACTAGTCGGCTTGACAGAAGATGGCTAGCGAAGCCTAGATCCGACCGCCGGAGAGAAGAAACTGTTGAGGCTCCACGACATGTCGCCCTCGGAGCCTCACCAGCTTCGGGGACTATTGTTGGAGTAATGGGCCACAGGTAGGCTAACCCAGGCCCAAAACCTTTCAAGACATTGAGGCAGACTGCGCCCCTCGAGACCCTAGGACGAAGAGCCGCCTTTTGAGAGTCGGCGGTGAGGCGGCCGGCTGCCCACTCGCAGCCGAGTCCCAGGGACGACTTCAGGACGAGCCGACTCCTGACTGGCGACTTCTAGAGAAGCCGGCCTTGGGGACTCGGCCCGCGACGCCAACAACCCCCATGCCCTCATAAAGAGGAACGGGACGGGGAGTGGCCACAGTAAGGTCCACTCCCACCCCTTTTCCAAGGGCAGGCATGGCTACAGTACGCCGTACCCGCGGAGATCTCTGCGCGGTGCAACACTGTTGCCATGCCGGCCCTGACATTAGCCCCAGGGGGCGGAGCCCTATGCCCACGACGGCCTGCTGGTACGACCCAGGGATGATGGGTCCCACCAATCGGCGGGCGTACGAAAGACGGCGAAAGCACCACCAGTCGGCACGGATGGGAGTCGGCCACCAGAAGTCGGCCGACCCCTCCCACGGGCCCACGCGCCATTAATCAGACACGACAAGTAGTGGCCACAGTGATCGCCCGCCAGACGGCGGGGCTGTCACCACGACCTCATGACCAAGCCTGTGTCATTAGAGGCACGGCTACAGTAATCTGCAGCTAGCAAGACCCGCCCGCGGCGGACGCGGCCTGTCGGCTCCACACCAAGCCAGTTGGCGGGGCCCACCAGTCGGCGGGCCCCAGGAGTCGGCGGATAAGACAGCGGCCAGAGAGACTAACGGCTGGGCCCGCACCCAGCCGGATTACCACTATATCCCTGGGGGGGTAGGCCTATATAAGCCCCCCAGGGCACCCATGCAAAGGGTTGGAATCCATTAGCACTAGACCAGATCATATAGGAAGGAGAGAGCTAGCCTTGCCTTCTCCTACCTCCAGGAAACAGCTCAAGGAGCAACCGTGTAAACACTTTGCCATAGAGATCATGCGGAGACCCCGTAGAGCAGCAGTAGGGGTATTATCTCCCCGTAGAGCCCTGAAGCTGGGTAAGATTCGCCGGCGTGCATGTCTTCTCCTTATCCTGTTTCCAGGCAGCGGTGACGTTCTACTCGCCCCCACCATGATAAGCCATCCTTTGGCATATGTCACACCCAACCCCCGACACACACTCAACATGATATCCGGTCTAGATGCACAAAGGTAAAGTAAGGAGCCAAACATGGAGCGATATACCTTTTGATCCACCGCTTTACCATTGTGATCAATGTCAAGTTGGCACTTGGTGGGCATGGGAGTGGACGCCGGCTTGACATCACTTAGCTTGATCTCTTAAGCATGTCTTGAGTGTATTTGGCTTGGTTGATGAAAGTTCCTTCTCTCCTTTGCTTCACTTCGAACCCGAGAAAGAACTTCAACTCTCCCATGGAAGACATCTCGAACTTTGAGGTCATGAGAGCGGCAAATTCCTCATTGAAAGCTTTGTTAGGGGAACCAAAGATAATATCATCAACATATAATTGGCACACAAACAACTCCCCTTTGACCTTCTTAGTAAAAAGAGTGGGGTCGATTAGCCCAACTTCAAAACCACGGTCTTGTAACAACTCGGTAAGGTGGTCATACCACACACGTGGGGCTTGTTTAAGGCCATAGAGTGCCTTATCAAGTTGATACACATGATCGGGAAAGTAGGGATCCTCGAACCCGGGGGTTGCTTGACATAAACCAATTCATTAATAGGACCATTAAGAAAAGCACTCTTCACATCCATTTGTTGCACCTTAAAGTTATGATGAGAAGCATATGCAATCAACATGCGAATGGATTCAAGACGAGCAACGGGAGCAAAGGTTTCACCGTAGTCGATACCCTCGACTTGGGAGTAGCCTTGTGCTATCAAACGAGCCTTGTTGCGAATGATAATCCCATGAGCATCTTGCTTGTTCTTAAATATCTACTTGGTTCCAATGACATTGTGGTTCACCGTCGGTCTTGGCACCAATCTCCACACTTTGTCGCGCTCGAAGTTGTTGAGTTCTTCATGCATGGCATTGAGCCAATCCGGATCTTCGAGCACCTCATAGACCTTGTGGGGTTCGACACAAGAGACAAACGCATGATGTTCACAATAGTTTGTTAATTGTCTACGAGTGCTTACCCCCTTTCTTAAGCTTCCAAGCACATTCGTCATGACATGATCCTTGGTGGAGAGCTTGGAAGCAACCTTGGCGGCACGACGCTCCAATTCCTCCTCGAGGGTGAGACGAGGAGTGGTCACTTGATCATCTTGAGCGTCGTCTTGAGCTTGTTCTTGATCTCTTGGGACTTGATCTTGAACTTGCTCGGAGAAGGGAGCTTGACCTTGGGCATCACTTGATGTTACAACACCATCTTGAGATTGATCTTGCCCTTGGTCTTGTTCTTGAGGTTGAGGGCCCTCACTTTGTTCTTCCGAAGCGTGTGGGTCTTGGGTTGGTGAAGGTTCCACTTGAGTAGAACATGGTCCTTCTCCTTCGGCCACAAGGGGTTCCTCAATGGGTAGGATATGACCAATACCCATTCTTCTTATGGCTTGGGGAGGAATTTCATCACCTACATCACAAGTACCACTTTGCTCCACTTGGGAGCCGTTATTCTCATCAAACTCCATGTTACACGTTTCCTCAATAAGTCCCGTGGACTTATTGAGAACACGGTAAGCATGAGAGTTTGTAGCATAACCAACAAATATGCCCTCATACGCTCTAGCCTCAAATTTAGACAAACGGACACCTTTCTTGAGAATGAAGCACTTACACCCGAACACTCGGAAGTACTTGAGGTTGGGCTTGTTACCAGTGAGTATCTCATATGGAGTCTTGTTCAAGCCCTTGCGGAGGTAGAGCCGATTAGATGCATGGCACGCGGTGTTGATGGCTTCGGCCCAAAAGTTGTAGGGAGACTTGAACTCCGCCATCATGGTCCTTGCCGCGTCCATCAACGTCCGGTTCTTCCTTTCCGCTACACCATTTTGTTGAGGGGTATAAGGTGCGGAATATTGATGCTTGATTCCCTCATCACTCAAAAACTCATCCAAGATGTAGTTCTTGAACTCGGAGCCATTGTCACTTCTTATTGTCAAAATCTTTGCATTGTGTTGTCGTTGAGCTTCATTTGTAAAGTCGATGACAGTTTGTTGGGTCTCGCTCTTCCTCTTGAAGAAATATACCCAAGTGTATCTTGAATAGTCATCCATAATTACCAAGAAATACTTTCTACCCCCAAGACTATCAAAGGATGGAGGTCCAAAGAGATCCAAGTGAAGGAGCTCCAAAGGCCTCTTCGAGTAGATGATAGTCGTGGGAGGGTGAGCCTTCTCATGTAGCTTTTCTTCGATGCAAGCACTACAAGCACGATCTTTAGCAGAACTAACATTTGTTAGTCCACGGACATGGCCCCCCTTGAGAAGACTTTGCAAAGTGTAACGCCCTCGATGCGGCTATATCTCCCACGTGTCGAAGCACGACTTAGAGGCATAACCGCATTGAAAGCAATGTCGCAAGTGAGGTAATCTTCGCAAACAACCCATGTAATACATAAGGGAAAGAGATACATAGCTGGCTTACACTTGCCACGTCAATCAAAGTACATAAATAGCATTACATCAACCAAACACTCATGGCCCGACTACGGCGCCAAAATAAAAGAAGAACCCCCAAATGCGACAAGGTCCCCGATCGACCCCAACTGGGCTCCACTACTGATCAACTAAAACGAAACAACACAAAGGACAAGATCTTCATCGAGCTCCTCCTGAACTTGGTTGCGTCATCTGCACGGTCTCATCGGCACCTGCAAGCTGGTTTTGGAAGTATCTGTGAGTCATGGGGACTCTGCAATCTCACACCCTCGCGATCAAGACTATTTAAGCTTATGGGTAAGGTAAAAGGTATGGGTGGAGCTGCAGCAAGCGACTAGCATATATGGTGGCTAAACATACGCAAATGAGAGCGAGAAGAGAAAGCAAAGCACGGTCGAAGAACTATGATCAAGAAGTGATCCTATAGCAACCTACGTCAAGCATAACTCCAACACCGTGTTCACTTCCCGGACTCCCCCGGAAAGAGACCATCACGGTTACACACGCAGTTGACTCATTTTAATTAAGTTAAGGTTCAAGTTATCTACAACCGGACATTGACAAATTCCCATCTGCCCATAACCACGGGCACGGCTTTAGAAAGTTCAAATCCCTGCAGGGGAGTCCCAACTTAGCCCATGACAAGCTCTCACGGTCAACGAAGGAATAGACCTTCTCCCAAGACATTCCGATCAGACTTGGTATCCCGGTTCTACAAGACATCCTCGACAATGGTAAAACAAGTCCAGCAAGACCACCCGATGCGCCGACATCCCGATAGGAGCTGCACATATCTCGTTCTCGGGGCAACACCGGATAAGCAATCCGTACAACTAAAACCAGCCCTCGAGTTTCCCCGAGGTGGCACTACAAGGGGCTCTAGTTTGG